>NC_064880.1:23511604-23711604 GCF_929443795.1 Astur gentilis | reverse complement strand
TCTCATGGTTTCTGGGAGAGACACAGGAATAATCAAGGAGGCAAAAATTTCCTCGTATTCCTCTCCAGTGCCCCCTTTGTCTGAAAGGAAGCAAAACGAGTTCAGCACTGCTTTTCCTCTCAGTGTGGCAGCATCCCAGTGCCTCTCCCAAAGCGTGATTTTTGAGAGCACCAAGAGCCCTGTTGTTGCAGAGCACTGGAGCAGCAAAAGGGGTCTGACCTCAATCCGGCTGGCAGGTGTATGCTTCTGTGTCCACACAGACCCACACCAGTCCTGTCTGGGATCAGAGCAGCACTATGGAAGTGGAGGATTCCTGAACCAGTAGTCTTCTGTCAAGACAGAGGCATTTTGTCATAGGCCATCCTTAGCAGCTCAGGCTAAGGATGGGGTCTGAGTTTAGGAGTTGAAATCCCAGGTAATGAATGGAGGACAGAGATTTCAGGAAGAAAGAAGAGTCTGTACATATCTCCCTGTCAGGCTGTCACTGAATGACACCAATAAAAATTGGTTAAAACCACAATGTGCGAAGTTTTCTCTCTTAGCCTTGCCTGAGGGATGAGGAAGGAAGTGCCCCCACTCACTTAGGGGGGAACTTTGTGGGAGGTGTCTTTCCTCCAGTCAGGAACAAAATCTGCAGGATTTGGGTCACTGTCACTATTTAGCTTTGGGTGCTGCAGGAAAGACATTTTGGTGCAACTACTTGCTCCACACTAGTTCTGTGCTTGAAATCTTAAAGCACTGTCATGCGCATGTGGCATTTTTGATGAACTGGTACATGTAAAGCTAGACGAAGAAATGTATAGCTAATATATTGGATTTTATTTGCTAGATAGGTCAAGTTTGAAGCTGCAGGGACTGAAGTTTATGCTTGATTTGATGTACATGAGTAAGCCAATTGAATTCAAAGTTCAGCATCTGTGCAAGGCTTCAAGACTGGGGACTTGCTTTGTAAAGAGGATGATGTTTTCCTGTCGCATTGCTAGGAATTAGAGAAGACTTGGCTTTTGTTGTCTTTTCTTATTCTAGTCTGAAAGAGGAAACAGCTGCCAGAGAAATCTTAGGATGTGACCTGTTTCAAGAACCTCTCAAACAATTTATGTTTGTGAGAGAAGTGAGAATTGAAAACCACCTTATCTTCTAGCATAAATATTTGGAAATATTGTTAATACATTATAGTAATGGGATAACTATTAAATGTCTTGGTACTTAGTGTCACATTATGATGAAAATAACTTGATAACAAATTAAAGCACTTCCATTGTAATTGCTACGGTTCTAGAGGATACACATGGTTATACAGCATTAATTTTAAAGACGTACATGAATTTTTAAGCTTAGCAGATACAAACCTTTGGAGAATAGCCAGTATTCTTGAATGTGCTATATACAGTCTAAGGAGTATTTAACTAAATCTTTTGGACCTTGGTTGGAAGTAATTAACATTTCTTCTAAACTTTCAATAATTTATACTTTTTTTTTTTTTCCAGTTACAGCTGCAGGTTTGTTTAAAGTAAGTTCAAATGCTCTGTAGGTGCACATGACAGGGCAGAACATATGAAAATTATATACGTGCTCCAGAAGGTTGCAACATCTGATAGTTAATAATCTACATGAATAACCAAGCAATTGTGGATTGGACTAAGTGACTACTAGAAGCACAATTGCCACCAAAGCCAGTAAAATTCTGGTTTCTAAATCACGGTCCAGGAAAATGCTCCTTCATGTTATTGCATCTGTCCATTAAGAAGAACAATTGGTCCCATGGAGGAAGGGCATCTTTAGCTAGCTGGCATAGCTCTAAGGAACATTTTGGGAGGGAGATTGTTTGGTGATCCTCCAGATAAACTGACTTGTGTCTGCTGTGTTCACAGGTGGTCTCTTAGGACTTCAGTAACTTATTTCCCAGACATGACTTAAGTCAGTCTCACACACAATGGCTTTTATTGGCTAGTTTAGTATCTAATGTGTATAAGACCTAAAATTGTTGAATTTGGATGCATCGTGATGAGGCAGGTATGGAAGAGAGAGTCTAGGTTATTTTAAGCTGTGCTAGGTTCTAGCCTTGTGCAGACCTGGGGCTGTACATTGATAGCTCTGGACTTGTGCATGTGAAGAACTGATGCATCAGGCTCACCTCATGTGTGGATCAGTTGTGCTGCGGCAGTCATCTGTCTCCCTGCCACCTTTAATCAGAGGCCTAGACCTCTGTCTTTGTTGCCTAAGAAAGAGGAATACAGCATGGGGACTCAGAAACTGGGAAAAGCAGTTTGAAGGTCTTGCCCCCATAGGCCCCAGCCCTTACTACATTTAGATTCACATTTGTTCTGTAATAGGGAGCACTAAAACAGCCTGTGCCCTTCAGGGCAGACTACTTACCCTTCCTGTGGCTACTGAAAGCCTTTAAACACAGTTTGTGGACTAGCTTTTATCCTGATAGCACAGGGTGACTGGCCATGGGAGAGCTGGTTGGAGCCTCTGCAATGACTAATCAAGTGCTGCTGGCCTCAGGTGGAGTGGCTGGTGGGTGGGGATGACCTGAAGAGAAATTGTCCATGGAAAGTTTGGCAGGGACTCTGTGCTGGGGTGTCTGGAGTAGGGAAGTGCTGTGGGGGATGTGATGGCCAGGCCAAGGGCTACTGGGGAGGCGGTAGCAGGATACTCAGGGTGTTGAGGGTATATCATGAATGAAAAGTGCAGCAAGCTAAAAGATGCACTGGGAAGCTGATGTTCAGAAAGAAAACTCAAGCAAAGAGGCAGAAGAGGAGAAGGACAATTCTTTGGGAATTGTAGTCTAGGTTTAGCTAGTATTATACCAAAGTTTCCTGTTTCCTCAGAGATGTACCCTGAGGCAAGGACCTAAAATAGACTTGGGCATGTTCCAGGCTCTCTATAGTGTGGTGAGTACATATCACACTATTCCCCTTCAGGAACCTTACTGTTAAAACAAAGCCAGAAGTCTATTATGTTCCTGTATTATCTGACAGTCAAAGTTTCTATTTCAGGAACAAACTCTTGGGTTTATAATCAAACAGCAACATTAATCTGCCCTGTTAGATGTGGGTAATTGATTGTACTAAGTAATTTTTTTATGGTCTGTTTTAAGGAAAACACTTGGCCAGGTCTTCAGTGGGTAGAACTGCTTTCTCTTACACTAGCTGAACATCTCATGTATCTTGTCATCTTGGTTGCTTTTTTAAAGCAAAACCCCAAGGTAGTGACAAAGAAATTGTTGTCTTCATTTGTGATATCATGTCCGAATTTTGATTAGGAATACCTTGGCTAGAAGGTTATCAGAAATTACATTTTGGTAAATAAGGGTTGTGAGATCTGTGACTTCTGTAGTTCTGTTAGTTCATTGGGGAAATACAGCTGAAAGATAGTGACAAATGTGTCTGCAGATGCTTTGCTGCTCTTCCTGTATCTCTAGTGCTGGTTAACATGGGATGAGCAAAAAGAGCAGAATCATTGTCCATTTCTGTTCTGGTACATAGCTTAGTTGTGCAGTCATGTACTTAAACTATGTTCAGTTTTGTTTTCTTTAAAGAGGCTTTAATAATGCAAGGCACCTTAAGAAAATATATAATTGTGTGCAATTTGCTGCTTAAGAGTACACAGTGCTTCCCATTTGAATTACTGCTACCTTCTGAAAGCAGGAGCGGAGAACATGTCGTCTTTGAACTTGAAAGTGTTTTTCTCCTATGTGCCGAGTGACAAAATGCATAAAGCTGGTCTTTGGGATGTGCGTACGCAAAGTGAGATCACAATGAAGCCTAATTTATTACAGCTATTCTGTATATGGCTATTACTTCCTGTTGTAGAATGGTCTTCAGCTTCCTTGGTGGCTGTTTCTGTGCAGGCAGGTCCTCCCCTTGTTCTCCTTTTGGTTCTGCTAGTGTGAAGCTGGCTTTTGCTCTTGAATTGTTCTGGAAAGGTGTTTTATGTGATGATGTCATGACATAATCAAGGAGGGTGAGAAAAGTACTGAATCAATCTGGTTTTTAGCTTTAAATTCTCCCAATGTGGCATCTTTCTTTTAAAGGTGCCACAAGGTCAAAACTCTTAGGAATGTGCTGCAGATCATAGAAACTGTTCACTTCATCCTATATGCAGCCTGCCATGCCTATAGAGTAGGTATGGCTCCTCGGTCTGCTGGTTTTGAATTTTGCTTGCTCCTGAAGTTCCTAAATGTCTGCGAAAATAAGTACATTAGATGCTCTGAAAGCTGCAAAGGCCTCCTGTATCTTCTAGACAGGCCATATGCCATTCTCCTGAATGCCTAAACTGTACTTCTGTCACCTTTACTCTTTTCATGGATGCCATGCATTTGACAAGAGCTGCAATTTAACACAGGAAGTCAGGCTACTACAGGGCTTGTGTTGGGTTCAAGGCAGTGATTTTAATCTTCAGGGTATCAAAAGGCCCGGGCATCTTAATCTGCAAGATTTTTCCCTCTCTTTCCCTCCTTATGCTCCAAACCACAGAGAAGCACCATCTGTTCCCAGCTCTGGGTCTCATGAAGGAGAAACATACCATGTTCATAACATGCCTGTGCTGGGGTACCAAAGCTGAGACAGCCTTTTTTAATGAGACAACATTCTCCCAGATTGCACTGTCCAATATAGTGCCACTTTAAATATGCCTGTAATGCAGAGAGTCAATGGGAGAAGATGCTGGATTCAAAGAATTTTATTTGTAAAAGAAGACAGTTTAACTTTCATATGTTGTCTTTTCCTTTCTGTAAAATGGGAATGATATTTCTTCAACTTTCATTACCCTTGAGGTCAGATCTAATCTTGGAAAAAGCTTGAGGACAATAGCGTTTGCTTTTTTCCAGCACGCATAGTTTAGGAGACCACTGAATTAGACTCCTGGGTTGAGGACAGGGCTTTGAGATAGCTGCCTTTGCTGGTTGATAATATGTATGGCTTGCAAGCTCCCTTGCTCAAGGGTGCCAATTGCAAATCAAACAGCATCTCCTGCCTGGCCTCAGACACACATGCTCCTCCAAATGGAGACAACTGCTCGTATGTTAATGGATGGCTGCAGCTAATTTGTGTGACTTTCTGATGATGAGGAAAAACTACAGTGACTCTGGTCATTGTGATCTTTTGGTGGTTTTTTTTTTTTTTTATACTGCCTTCTCCTCAAGTCTAAATTTTCTTAGCTAATTTACCACATCAAGGTGCAAAACTTTTGCCTTGCAATTTTTCAGTTTTGAAGACCACTAAAAACATTCTGGTCAACAAAAGCTAAATTTCCAGTAAAAACTTGGTACCCTCCTGAAGTGTCAACTCTTATGGTGAAAAACCACAAACCCATTTGGCCTGGCCAGATGCTTTCATCTCCTTAGTTCAGCTGAGTAAATGCTTTCTATGGTTCACCCCCACCCCCTCCCACTGCCTTATTTACTAACACAGTAGTAGGATCCAAGATAGAGGGGTTAAAAGCTGGTTTCTCTCTGTTCTTTTTTTCCTTTCTTTTTCCCTTCTTTTGAGGACATGACCCTTTCAAATAAATGTTTTTTCTTTCCCAACTTCTAGTCCCATTGTGGAATGTATGGAGGCAGCAAATAAATGATACTTAAAAATGACATAATTACATTTTCAGTAAATATGAAATTATCTTATTAGTGTTGTAATGAAAAGACTATCCACCCACTCCTGGGAGAAAAGGCAAACCAACAGTGGATCAAATACAAAAAACAATAGTAAACAGTGTGAGCAATTAATGCTTTTGGTATCTGCTGAGGCAGTAAAACCTTGTATTGGCTTCATAGACAGTGTCTGTACTAGAAATTCATGCCTGGTTCTTCTTGGATTTTGGTGTTGCAAATTTTTGCAGCAATGCAAGTTTTCTGCATCAAAAGTGACGGAACAGACTTGTCTACCAAAGGAGGGAGGAGGGCCACTACAAATTGGATCCAGGTCTATGTTCACTGCTTTTGAGAAGAAGGTAATGAGCATGGGGAAGAGATAGTTCTGGGAATGGCTGGGAGGGAGGAGTGGTCCAGTGCCTGGAGGAGTTGCTGCCTTATACTTTCTCTGGATGTATAGACACTTGAAACTCCTCAGCTGGGATGGGACAGACTACTGGAAAATACAGAGAATAGCCCAGCTTTGAGTGCTGTGGAATGGATGGCAAAATGCATTTATTTGGTTTGATTAATGTGTCTTGTGAATGGTGATGGCTAGTGAGCAGTAGGACAAGGAGCCGAGCAGCCACCCTGGGTTTCTGTACCTTGAAGGGAATCTGACTTGCTTTTTCATAGTGATGCTTGTCACCAGGAGCTCTCCTTTCTTTGGTCTTCTGTGGAGTTTTGCTATCCCTTAGTTGTGCCTGAGACAAGAAGGGGCAGGCTTTTATTATGGGTGAATTGTCTGTTGTCTATGGACCTCCAGCTGAAGGTCTGTCCCTAGCTGTACGGCTTCTGGACAATAGAATCTGCTCCCAGGACAAGCACTGGGGAGAGCACTAGGGTCACACTTGGGGTGTCCATTGGGATTGTGCCATGGGGTATCCACTGGGATTGTGCCATGCCCCTTTAATTACAGCAACAAAACTAAACCTAGAAAGAGGGACAGTTTTCATGAATATGTGAACAAGTAGGAAAATGCTAGTCTTGTGCATCTTATTGAATTGAAGGAGGGAATACTAGCTAGTTAAAAAAAGCTCCACTGCTGAGTACTTATGTAGAACAAAAAGATCCAGTACAGTACAGTAACGTCAAAGCAGCAAGAATGCAATTTTAACATAAGCTATTGCCAGTATGATGTGAAATTAATTTTTTTTGTTGTTATATTAGGTGCCAAAGAATCCAAGGTCTCAGCCAAAGAACAGCCTGTTTGGTTTATATTTTTTCTTTTACAAAATTTGAAAAGAAAATGTTGTTCTGCTGGCATTAGAACAGTGCAGGAAAAGAGTAATAAGTGATTTAAGATGGTCTATGTCCTCAGCATTTCTCACTTACATGGACCAAATGTTTGCTCTTAAATTTCTGATTAATTATAATCATATTAGAGTTGCATTCTGTATCTTTCAGAAACAATAGTAAGCTATCAAAGGGAACACGTGTCTATATACAGACATTTCACTGCCATTAGTATCAGAGCACTTAAACTTATGCTACGGGTTTACACTCAACAGTGCTGAAAGGCAGGGATGTAATTGTTAGCATTGTAAAGATAGAGATTCAAGGCCCAACAGCTAGGACTGGCAATCCCTGAGGAGATGAGGCACTTGGCTTAGGTGGAACAAAAAACTTGCAGTAAATTAAAAATGAAGTTGTAAGAGCTTTTGGCCCTTTGAATGTGGTGCTATGCAGTAGTGAAGAAGACAGGGAGACTGAAAAAAGCAGTGACTTGTGTGAAGCAAGAGCTTTCTCCAGCCTCTCCTTTATGTTTTCCCTTTGCTCTCTCTTCCTCTGGTTCTGGCTTGAAAGGAGGAATGGTGTTTTCTCTTTCCTGAGCCCACTGGAAACAATGCAGTGCATTAGTGGTCCTGGGGTGTGGTAATGATGGAGGTAGAAGTTTCCTCTGGGCTGAGGTGCTAAAGACATTGTGCTAGCAAAACCAGATGACACTGAGGAGTGAGCCTCTTCTCTGAAACGTCATAGCAGACTTGTATGCATCTTAAATGTGTGCCTGGTAATGAATGTGCTGCAGAGGAGACTTGAACATCTGGTCACTTCATTCTAGTATTTCTTAATTTATAAGGATATGAAAATTTGAACATGATATTTGAGATAAAGTTACCAATCTGATAAGACTGTCATTCCCCATGAGTGAGCATTATTCTTGTGAATATGGGATGGAACTATTAGTGTATCAGCTGTGCCTGTAGCTCATTAGCAATGTACATTTCTGAGCTGGAAATCTAGTTCATTTATGACTTTAAACTTGGTGTATGAGTGTCCCAAACTCTCTGCTACTGCCTCTCTCGGAAAACCCTAGAAGTCCTATGTATCCAGGAAAGACTGTTCTCCAAAAATATTCTCCGTGTGCAGTTTGAAGAGCAGCTGACTTCTTATTTTAAGAGTCAAAACCTTTGGCAAACTGTTTAGCTGTTGCATGCCTGGTGTGTGAATGTGCTTTCTGGGGTGCCATTTCTTTGGGAGGGCAGAGTTGGAAAAGGGGCAGGCTATCTCCAGGATGGTCAGTACCAACTTACAACGCAGCTGGGAAAACCTCTTGAAGTCTTGACAGAACCTGAAAACAAATTAGGCTGATGCAAGAGTAAATGTCTGGTTTTAAAGACCTTTTTTTTTTTCACAGAAGAGGACGACCCTGTTAATGAACATTAGCAGTACTAACTCCTGGTGATCCTGACTGAGGAAACAACATCCACCCAATGTCTACTTTTTTATTTGTCTTTAAAAGCAGACCAAGTGTTTGGTACTTCTGTTTTTGTTTCAAACTCTGCCTCCCTGTCCATCTGTCAGCTGAGATGTAGGCTATGGCTTCTATAAGGTGAAGTTCTTGTGTGATACCAGCACCCTAACTGTGGCCAAAGGCAGTATGCATCTGTCAGTGGGATGCTGGCAGATGCCGTAGGGAGGCGACGTGTTTTCAGACAGCTGAGGGTGCTTGAGATGCTTGCGATGACTTGCCCTGTTGCAAACTAAAGGTCCCAAGGCAGTGCTGACATGATTTGCTTATCAGCCTCTGTCCCCTGTGTGCTGGTGGCGTGTCTCTCCAGCTCCTAATTAGTGGCAGTGGCAGCAATGGCCTGACACAAGCTGTTTGGTCTCTCCTTCTTCCTTGTTCTGTCTGCTTCCAGAAGACATGATCCCAAGGTATCTTCTTACGCGTATAAGCTGTGAGGCCTAAGTGAGACGGATGCTTGCTGTTGAAGGAAGCCCTTTCAGGCAAAGGGTGCATGGTGTGTGGGTTTGGCTCAAAAAAACTTCTCTTGCTGGCTGTGGGCCAGCTTCCTGTTGTGGTCCTGGCCAGCTCTCCAACATGGCCAGCACCTGGCAGCAGGGCTGAAAGGGGGATACCATGCTGGTATCCCTGGTATGGCAAGGTGAACTCGAGTGCTTTGAAGGGAGGAGGACTTAAATGCATGAAGGATTAAAAAGTTAACCATATGATTCTGTGGGGGCCTGAAGAGATGGCAAGCCTGAACTGACTCCTTAAGCTTCTGCCTTCAGATTTTTTTTTCTTTCTTTCTGTGAAACAAGGAGAACTAGAGCTAAGGTTTACCGTGGCAGTTTGGAGTCAGGATGAGTGTCATCATCCTGGGACACACAACCAAGCTTTTGGCCTGTATTTCTGAAATTACTATCCCTAAGAACACACTGCTTGATTTCCCCCTTCTGTCGCCCACCCCCAGACACCGAAGTGTTGTTCATTAATGCTTACCAAGAGCCCGAGTGTTCTTGGAGAAAAGTCTTTTGGAAAGTGTCACATTATATAATAATGCTTTTTTTTTTTTCCTTTACGTTGCCACTTACTGCCATGCTTGCTCAAGTACTGTGTGGCCAGACAGGAATGCCAGCTGGGGGAGGAGCCTTTTGAATCAGTAAATTTGGTCTGAAGAACAGCTACTGTTTTCAAGGCAGAAAAACATGTTCCTCCTCCATCTTTGCCCCATAACAAAATTACAGCAAACTAGAAAAGAGAATTCTGTTAATCAGAATAGTCAATTGGGGAATCATTAGCTCTGATTTTAAACACTATTTGTAATTTGCTTTAGGGTCTGTAGCCTAATTCTTTCCTTTGAGTTAATTAAAATATGTTTGAATGTGACAGACATTTCCAAATCTTCCCGCAATCCAGGAGGAAGGGTGGGGGTTTTGTCATCCTCCATCAAGTACAGAGGCTCTGAGCGCAGAAGAATTTCACTACAATGCTACAAGGTTGTTTACCTTAGCTCCTTCACAAAAGATAATCCAACAAATTACATTAATTATAAACCAATATGTTCTGTTCAATTCCCACATGAGCCAAACCTGGGTATGAGCATCTGCTCTTATTTTCTGAGCTGGGTTTTGAGGACAAGACTCACAACAATGCTCAATCCATAATTAACAGAAAAATTAAAGATGCAACATCCCTTGCATCCTGCTTTTTGAAGCAGCATGTTTAAAAATATACATGCACTGTCCTGGCAGTTTTTATTCAACATAAAAAAAACAATACTCTATTGTTACCCCTGGTGTGTTTTTGTTTGTTTAAAATATTTACATTTATGTTAGGCTTAAAATAAACATGTAAATACTTTCCATAAGAAAAAAAAAGATTCATAATTCCCTCTTGTGCTACATTTTTTCTTTTCAATTGTTTCTCTCCCTCCCCCCAAAGATGACCTCTTTTCATAAAATGTGGTTTATTCTGCATTAAGCATATTGTTTTCTTTATGAAAAAAGGACTGGTTGGGCTTCTTCTTATTTTATTTTTTTAAGTGGCATATTTTTTCAGTTTCATTTCATAACAGGAAACAAAAGAGAACGTGATTGTTTGACCTGGTTACCAAAGAAATATTTGGCTAATAAAAATCCCATTAGCATGATGCCAAGTTCTGCTAGTTGTTTATGGTAAGCATGCCTATACAATTATACTCCATTTGCATGTCGAAGGAGTGGAGGAAAGAGCGCTTTTGTGGTTTAGGCACTAGACTGGCACTTGAGATAAGAGATCAGTTCCCAGCTGTGCAGCAGACTGACTTTGAACAGACAGCAAATTTCCGTGGCTTACTTTTGCAGAAGGGATTAATAACACTTCTTTTCTCCCATCTTCCATTTTGTTTCTGTAGAAACTGAACTATTGAAGGCTGCTTGACCTGGCGTGCAGCGCTGACCTGTTGTGGGCCCCCACCTCTTGTCCAAGGGGGATAGCTGCATTACCTTTACCTCAGACTCCTTCAGGAGCAGAACTAAATTCATAACTCACTCCAGGGGATTTATTAATTGGTGCTAAATAGAGTTCATGCAACATAAATGGAATAAAAGATTATGTGGTTAATACTATCCATTCCCGTTTCAGGGAGGAGGACCTGAATTTCTTGATAATGAAGGTCTTTCCTTTGTGTCTCCCATTCCTTGGGTTTGCCCATGGCCGTGTCTGATGGTGCTGACAGTCCCATGGCCACTAGCTGCTGTGAAGCAGCATGTTGGCCTGCCCCAGCCCTGGTCTTGCCCATCCTGTCAAGAGGTGTCCTCCTTGCTGGGGACCACTGTGTTGCTGCTGGTGACGAGAGTGTGGTCGCTATCCTGTAGTAGTCGTGCTTCTCGTACCACTGTGCTGTGCGGCAGCCTCTGTAGGCTTGCTGGATTTCCTGCATTTCATGAAAGCCTTGTTTTAATGAATAAATAATTGACAAGAAAACAATAGAAATTCATTAACTACAGGGGGAAAAATAACATGGAAAAGCTTAACATGTCGGGAAGCATTTCTTCTGGAAAGAGAGAGAGAGAGACACATTTCTTTGAAAGCCAAGACATGTAGCGCCTGGAAGTTCAGAGATGTCACCTCTGTTCCCTGAGCTTTTTTGTTCCCCTGGGACTTGCAGCATGGATTCAGCTGTGAACATGCTGCAAAAAGCAGGATGTGGTGAACCAGAGGCTCTGTGGGCTCCCTGCTTGGCAGCACAATCGGAGCTGGTGGGATGGTCCAAGGAAGGACTGCAGTAGCTTTTCTGGAGTGACTGGTTGGTGCAGAGGATTTTTCTTGTTTAGCCTTGCTTGTAGGGAGGGCCCTGAGCCTGGGTGTAATAGTCAGGAATGCCAGCTCCTGCTAAACACTTGGATTCTCCAAGCTTGTTATTCTGGCGTTCTTGGTGTTTGTTTGAAAAACAGGAAAACTCCCACCCCTTCCAGTTAAGGGGGTAAGCTCGGCGTTAAGCAGCAGCAAAAAATGC
Organism: Astur gentilis; assembly: GCF_929443795.1. NCBI lineage: Eukaryota > Metazoa > Chordata > Aves > Accipitriformes > Accipitridae > Astur > Astur gentilis. Next base: position 23,699,748 of record NC_064880.1, on the reverse strand, counting down.
TCCAAGTGTTAAATGTTGTAGTGTTTAGGCACAGAGCTGGCTGGTGAGCTCTCTTAGTGGGCATGAGGTACCATGAATAACAGGTACATGGGAATGGAGGGTGCTGCTACTTGCAGGAGGGGGACCAGGCCTGATGGGAGATGCACATAGGGAGTTGCCCACCTCCTTTCTGCAGGGCTGAGGAAGGGGCACTGGTGTCAGGCAGAGCGTCTGGGGCAGCTGCTCCTGTTTGGCCCATGCCACCCACAGAGGTAAGGCTTGCTCAGGCTGCTTCTGTCTCTAATGGGTAAGTGGTGGCCCTGGTGTTGGGTCTTCAGGCATGATTTCCTGTAGGCGACAGCTTTATCTTCCTGGGCTGTAAATAGGTAACTATAATGTCCTCAGCAAGAGAAACTTTCAAAGACACATCTCAACCTTCTTCCAAATTTAAAGAACAATTAACAGGCAGCTCTCAGTGTCTCTCACATCTTTGATAATTTCTCCTCCCACTTTGACTGTGCTTCTTGGATTCTGGGACACACACATGCCAAAACCTCTTCCTTTGCTGGGAGCATGAAGTTTTCAGCTGCACAGTTTACAGTGCGTACTTGAGGAAAAGCCGTCTGCCTTCAGTATTGCTCTTGCGGAGAAAGATGTGTGTTCACTGCACAGCTAAGGCATGTGCTGTGCAGCAGCCCTTGCTTGGTAGGACTCCGAAAATGACTTCAAAATGGCACAGTGTGAATGCTGCATGCCCAACGTGTGATATTAAAACACTTAGAACTGGATGAAATCAAACCCAGTTTTCACCACAAACGCGCAGAGGCTGTTCTTGTTTGAAGACTCTTTTCTTGCCAAATTCCATCTTTCCACACTGAGCTGCTTTAAAAAAAAAAAAAAAAAAGCCTTGTGTATGTATATATTTATATAGCTGAATGTTTTTTTGATCACATTTTATACAAAAATACTGCCTTTTGGCAGGGAGTCAGCTAGTAGGTGTGGGATTCAGAATGTATCATAAAGCTACAAGTGACTGCAAATGACATTTACACCCTGTAAATCTGGTAGGGAACCATTAAGGTTGAAAACCCAAGGCCTTTAAAACTGGGAAATGACAGAACTAATAATTGAATTGAGCTCTGTGTGTGTCTGTGCATGTATCTTTATTTATAATTGTAGTTACATGACCGATTTTTTTTTATTATTATTATTTATTATTTTAATTCCATGGGACCTGTCTTTTCTGGTGTGTAGGTGGTTATTCAGTCTTACTTGCGCCATGTGTTAATTTTCCACACCAAAGCCCTATGGAGTTATCTATGCATGTCTGTGCTGGGAGTGGGTCAAGGCCATGAGATTCTGAAGTTACGAGTACCCTGACATGGAGACTCCGGCACCAAGCCCTGTGAAATGGGTGGCTACCCCTCATGTGACAGATTGTGTTGGGGTCCCAAGTGTGTGCAGGGTAGGGGGGACACCATAGCCTGATGCTTTTTCTATCCCTCAGCCTCAGAAGCCAGAGGCAGCTGTAGCTGGTAAACATGGACCTGTGAAGCCCCAGGCTCCTGGAGCTGCAAAAGAGACTGAGATAGCAGTATGGTAATGGGGAAGCATGGACATAGCTGGGGAGCAGGGTACGAATGTGTTTTTGTGCTCCTGTGGGACCTACAGATATCTGCGTAAGTTTCTGAAAAGCCTCCAGCTTGGATAAATAAGTCTGACTGGATTTCCCATGAATGCATGTGCCCCAAGACAGAATGCATTAGTGTTTCTCAGATAAAAGCTGCAAGAATTGCCCAAATTTAAGGAAAAGTTAGAGTATGGGGGTGCACCCTTTCTGAGCCATGCCAAGAATCCCTAACCCATCTTTGAAGGAAGTTTTCTTTTTGTTAAGCAACCTCCAAAGAAAGAGGTCTCCTAACCTCCCATAGACGGCTTGTTCAAATACTGAGCTATCTTTATATTTTTTTACTTCCTAATCATAATCAAAGTGACCTTTGCTGTGAATAAAGGCAATTTCTTTCTGGGCTATTCCTAATATTGCTGGAGAGCAATTGCTCAATGTCTTTTTCATAACCTCTTTTGGAAGAGCCTTATCATGTAATCTGTTGTTTCTAAACAAAAGTTTACAATAACAGCTGTCACTTGGAGCAAAGATTCAAAAAGCAAAGGCATGTCTGTGTGTTATTTCGTTGGTTCTGCATTGCAGAACCTTTTGGAACCCACCACAACTCGAAAGGAAAACCTTATAAAGCTTTTTTATATTATTGGATTTTGGAGTTATTTTCAGTTTGGGGGATATTAGGTTTCTACATATTATAGTTGGCTTAAGCTTTCTTGTTTGCTTGAGGTTTTCTCCTCTTAGGATATTTTTTTTAAAAATGGAATTCCTCTTTTTTTTTTTAATTCTTTCTATTTTAATGCAATGTGTTCATTACACTTGGATCCTTATTTTGGAGTCAGTTCACTTACTGGAGGATTAAATGGCATTTCTACATGTGTAAGGAGTTTAACAAAATTGAGTGGCATTTATTGAATGATCTTGTTTTTATTTATTCACAAAGTGCACCAGGATATTACTCACTAAGGCTGAAGTCTGATTTTTATCTGAGGTCCTGGCCTGAGCAAGAGACAAAAACAAGGGCAAATTAAACAAGAACATCAGTAACAATTCTTTAAAATAAACTTGTAAAGTAAATTAAAACTGTGAGTAAAGTGGAAGAAAACTAAAAGAGAATGAGGAAAACCAAGCCTTCTGACAGATCAGTAAGAGGGAAGTCAGTGATGGTGTGAGTAAGGGTGGAATTAGCCCCATCTGCCAAAGTGCCTCTGAGCAGTAGAGATGTCACCTGCCACCAGCTCCCTGGGAAGGCTTTAGGCCAGACTCTGACCTGATTTTCACCCTGTGCAACACTGACAGCAGCCTGTCTGAACAGATACAAGTTAGAGAAGAGTTTGACTGGGTGGGTTTCTAAACATAAGTAAATAGAGGAGTACTGTTTCTGGTTTCTGTAAGCTCTGAAATTATGTTTGCCTCATGTGATGGTAACTTCCTTGCAGTGCTTGCTAGAGGTGCCAGGCTGACAGCCCTGGGCGATGCGTCCCTCACAGCAGCCATGTGAGCTTTACCAGGCTTTCACAATAAACACTCCTCCCCTCCAGCCAGTTAGTTTGGTCCTCAGGGTCTCTGCTGAGACTGCCCTAAATGGAGACCAAACTATTAATCTAAACGAAATAGATGTGCAACACTGCAGTTTGGCAATGCAAAAACAGCTGTCCATAAACCAGAGTGGCTTCTGATAATTCTGTTAAAGGGTACAGGTACCTCTCAGTGACGGCTGCGCTGCCTCGTAATCTGCAGCTCATGGAAATAGCTACAGGGCTATTAAACCCAACATACATCAGAGCAGCACAGAGTTTGTTCTGGGTTATGTCTCTTGGCTTAGGAGGGTTTCAAATATGATGCAACCCATACTCCCTTCAGGTACCCGCACTGAACGGCTCAGAAGATGAAGAAGGGTTTGACTTGTGTGAGGGCATTTGTAAGGTGTAACTTAGGAGTATAAATTAACTGCTCCAGCTCAGATACCAACACAGTGGAGAGCTTCCTTTTTGCTACCAGCTTCTGGAGAAGCTGAGCTGCCTGCGTTTGATAACCACACAGGGAGGCTGGCTCCTGTGGTACCAACGACCTCAGGAAACTGTCATGAATTTCTGCCCAACCTCAAAACTACTTACCTAGGTCCTTGTAGATGTGAGCCCTCTGATCCTCCATGGGACTGCATTGCCATTGTTGACATGATGTTTCTGGAAACCAGTGACTGCTTCAGCCATATTTGAGCTTTTTATCACTGTAAAATATACTGTGTCCCTTCTACTGCATTTAGAAAAATTAGTCTGTTCTAAAACAGCTGGCTGCTTTGAGGGCATGCAAGTATGTGTATGACAGTGCATGCTTTTACTTTTTAATGAACTATTTCCCTTGGCTTTATCTTAGTTCCACAGTCTATTTTTGTTGTTCTAATGACACTGGTCAGTGAAGCTCAGAGGAAATCAGTCATCAAGATGCATGGTGCTGAAGCAGTATTTCTGCTGTGGTGGGGATTGCATTAATGCCTTTGGAGATTTCTTACTGTTGTTGCTGCTGCATCCACACCATAATGCAGAACTACCTAAATTGAACCAAGAGGCAAAATTTGGAGCTATGTAACTAAGTTACCGAAGAAAAATTTCTTGGGACATTAATTTTAACTCATGCTAGAACAGTCAAAGTGACCCCTAATATGTTCTGTTGGGATGTCTGGCATCTGTTATCTTACTCTAATGCACAGGATTTTCTTCTTCCATTTCCTCACTAGCAAAACTGGCCTGGAATCTGTGAAACTTTAACATTTTGAAAATACAGAACACCACCAAAATAACAAGGTTTTGGAAATTAAGGTTCTTTTAATTGGTCACATACAATTAGATCAGAGTTCAGATAAAGGGCCTATCCATATTGACCATCTAGAACTTTTTTGAACAGCTGTTTCATAACTTCTCTCTTTCACTTTCCTTCTCCTGCAGGTGCCCCTTTTCCACACTGTTTTGCACTGTGTCTCTCCAAGTGTTCTGGTATACGTAAACCTGGTCTATGAACTGTAGCTCTGCAGTAGACAGTCAGATCATACCAAACAAATTTGGTTTCTTAAACCTTACAGAAACACTCATAGTTATCTTCTGCCAATCTCCCCTGGACCCTTTATCCCTGTGATGTTTCTAGGATATTCATCTTGCTTCTGCTGACTTCATTTGATGCTTCTCTTTAGCTGTGCTAAGTTCCTTCACACCTTTTCAGAAAGACCTGAATGCAAGCTCAGCCTGTGGGGCGAAAGTAAGAACAAGTCCAGACAAAGTGAAATGCTGTAACCATTTTGCTTGGCAGTCCAGGTGGCTTGGAGAGCCAGCTGCCTTTCATTCCTACCTCTGTTATAGTGCTTTTGTGTATATAGATCGTTCAGTGTTTATGCTTCTATATGCATAGCCCTTCGTGTAATAAATCTAATTGTTCTTAAATTTTCCCTTCAGAGGTTCTATCTGAACTAGCTAGGATCTTGTAGGGATACAAGCAAAACCCATTTTTCCAGTTCTTGAGAATAATCTTCTCTACTGCTTATTCGCAACTGGGTTTTTTTTTATTACTTACACAGTGGATATATTCAGACAGCTGGGTAATAAAAGACCACATACCTGGCCTGAGTGCCTATTGGGATAGATCCCATGAATGCAATTAGTCTTTAATAATTGTAAGGAAATAAAACTGATATTTGAAAATTCTTCCTTAACAGAGAGAACTGGCTTTTTCCTTCCTTGCTTTTTAAGAAATAACAGCAAGAACCTGTGATATTTGAGACTGCAAGCGGGAAGTCCTACTCATTTTGTTTTCTTTCTCATTTTTTTTGAAGTTGATTATATTTTTACCTGAAACCAAATTTGTCAGCTTCAGATGCCTTGTTAACATAAAATTAAGACAAGAACAACTTGTAAATTGTAAAATTTATGAAAATAAAAATGGATTAATATTTGATGAAGTATCCATAAAAAGAGACTTAATTGTTCATATATTATGTATGAACTTTGGGGAACAATTTATCTTGTTTTTACCTTTTAGAACAGCCCCTGAGAGCTGTGGTGCAGAGCCACCTCTTGGAGTAGGAAGGCTAGCGTTCCTTCTTCCTTGGGGCTCATTTTCTCCTTAGCCAACCAGGGAATGAGTCCTCTGTCAGGCCACAGACCAGCCCCCCCACCCCTTCCCACTGCAAACCTGCTCTTGCTGTCCTGGATGTGGGCTCAGGCCAGAGGTCAGCCTCTGTGTCAAAGGACCCAACTACATCTTCAGTGGGGTAGCATCAAATGTGACACAACGTAGTCCTGCCTTCCTGCGCAAACCATTGCACGTCCCTTTGCTGCTCCTTGTTGAGGGCAGAGAGGGAGTCTGATGGAGGAACTTTGTGTTGCAGATGAGGTAAAGTGCAAAACCTGCTAGAAAACTTTTGTTTAACTGTAAGTTGGGTTTATGTCCTGGTGTGTGTATATATAGGTGCTCTGTGTATAGTGTACATAATATACATGAATGGGTTGCACTATTAAGTATGTTCCTTCTGTTCTTACAGACACATAAAGGCCATTTTCCCCCTTCAGCTGCCCTGGTAATATTATTTTTTCCTTTTTTTCTTTTTCCTTTTTTCCCCTCCCTCCTGTAGTTTATTCATGCAGAAGAGATTTGGATAGAAATGGTAGATGAAACCTCTTCTTTTCCTTGGGAAATCAGGAAATAGAACATGGCAATGACTACCAATACAATAGAAAATGCTTCCATGCTCCACCAGCAGACAAGTACTTAAAGGGGCTTCTCATTAGTGAGTGTTGTTGCAGGCAACAATGTGAGGTGTAAAAGTCACTTTGCCAGAGATCAACTTTTGATAAATATATTTTAATTTCTTTATTGAGTTTTAAAGTATAACAACCACTGTTGAATAGGTGCAACTGAAAACACGTTAAATAGCCTTCAACTCTTCACATTTGTATTGAACATCCTCTCCAGGAGTGACATTTCATGTTACCATGGAAACAAATTTGACATTTCAAAAATACATTTATTGCTGGGTCACCAAGATAGGAATTCTGAAAGAAAAAAGGTTAGAATATTTGCCTGTCTCAGAGATATTATACAGTGTGCTCTATTCCTTTGGAGGAAAGAAATACGTGGTATCGTTGTAAAATAGCATGCTCCAGCTTGATCCAGTTTGAAAATATTTTGACAAGATGGTGGCAATGTTACAGGTCAATAAAGCGTGTCTCAGTCTCTGAGATTTTGCAAAGTGATTAAAACTGTTTCTTAAATCAAGACCTTTTCTGGATCAATTCATGTTCCTAAGGACTTTCAGTCATGGCTTTCATAATTGCAGTAGCTGTTCTCTACTTCATCATCTTTCCTCATAGAAAATATGTGAAAGATTGATGGCCAGATTTTATTTCATATTCAGGAGAAACATTGCTATCTTTAATTGGAATTATGCCAAAGTTTTATCCCAGATAATGTATTTAATATAAATTAGGAAATTGAGGAATCGGTGCTAAGGTTTGGTACTGAAAAATGTGTGCCTGTATTTAAAAAGGAAATATGTAATTTAGGTAGTATTTTATTAAGATAGGTTAAATGCTGTTCTTGAATGCCTTGGTGTGGTTCTGTAGTGATATGTAATAAAATGAAATACTGGTAAAGTGAAAATACTGATCATATAAAGTGAAATACTGCTTTTTCAAGGGATTTAACTTTTACATGGAGTTGCTGAAAGGTAATAACGATTGAAGGGTGAGTTATGGCCTGCAGCGAGATCTTTGTCATTTGTACTAGCAAATGATATCTCTGAGCAAGAAAGAAAGTGAGGGTCAGGGGAATGTGATTTTGGAAAAGTCCAGCTCACTTAGATGATAACCGAGCAACGGCAACAAACGTCTGCATGGAGAGGTGTGTACAAACCTGGCCTCTGGTGCTGACTTGGAGCTGGGTGGATGAGAGTCAGCTCTATTCTGTGAGCCCTGGGTGCTCCTGCACCCTGTGATGCTCTCTTAGAAGGGCTTTTCAGCTTGCATTCCACAGCTGGCATTTATCTGGCCAGCTCGAAGCTTAGACAGGTCACCAGGCATCTGTCTACCCATGTCTCTGCAGACATATATCCACAGAGAATCAATATACATGTATTTCATTAGACAAAGAAATACTGTTGGGGTGGGGTCACTCTGCTCTTCTTAGGTCTGTGATTTTGCCACTCAGTCCTGCAAGTATGTTTTCCGAGCATCATGAAAGGGAGAATCGCTTGACTCAAATCCATCTCAGAAGCACCATTAATTACTGTGCTGAGCTGAATTGTCATTGTGGTGTGTGGGGACTGGGGAGGAGTACCTCCCATTAATATCAATGGACTAGTCCTGTGGTGAAACCCTCAAGGACCACACAGAAGACTGACCTACTTAGGTATTAACACTGCTGTTGCTAGACTTGTACCTGCCTTTGGATGCTGCAAGGCTTTCACTTCTTAAAATACGACCATCTAATTTTCTTGTAGAAGAGGAAAAAATATCTGCATAAAAATTTGCCTCTGATCCCCAGGAAGGAGGGTATCGGTGAACAAGAGAAATTTTTGAATGGCCTTTCCTTTTCACCCTTGTTTTCATGATGAATGCGGCCTGGGCTGAGTTTCTGCTCCTCTTTACATCTGGACTTGCATGAAATCAAACTGGACCAGCAGTTTGTCTATTCAAAGTAAAATGTAATTGGAAAATGTGTAAAATATATATATATGTATAAAAAAATCCACAGGAGGTGCAAGGTGTGCGTACATGTGTGTTACAGCTCCATTGTAGTCAATATATGATTCATGTCAAGCCTATATTCTGCTTGAGTGTCCATGGTGCAAGGGAATAAATCTTTGTTTTCTGCTGGTTCCCTTTAAGCACCCTGTGTCTGTTCAGAAATCAAGCTGTTAAGTACTTGCAAATGCAATAGCTGTGCAGGCAAACATGGTAGCTTGCAACTTATATTCAGTTACATCTTGTATGACCTTGGACGTTACAGACTGTTTACTGAGAAGGGGGATGTTGCCCAGGTCGTTGGGGTTATCTGCTATCCTCTCCAATGGCTCACTTACAGCTTGGACTGGCAGCCGGGGGCAGGGGCACAACACTTTGTTTCAACGTGGTTTCAAACACTGTTAATGCTACTGAGGCAGAGAGACTCCTGAGACTAGCACCTATGTTTATGATGCTAAGCAAAGCCAAGTCAAACTTTGAATGCAAAGACACTAGTTAATATTTTAAATAAAGCCCAAACTAGCTGCAAAGTTAACAGGAATACTTTCACGTTATTGGCAGCTTTAAAGTAAGCTGTGATAGTCTGATACAACTCCTTCAGGTTCTCTGGAGCACTCCCAAGCTGAGTTTGGCTCATTCAGCTAGGTGTACATAGGACTGCAAACCCTGAGTTATTAACAGAATTGTAATCTACTATACAATAATGTGCAATAAAAATACACATGATGGAGTGCAGTCGGAGCTGGAATCCCCTGTTGGGCCCCTGACAGAAAAGGTGATTTGTCACTGTCTGTCCCCTGCCTCTTCAGAACAAGGAGCTTTGGCAAGTGAGCACACCCAGTCTCCCTTATGTCGGTGCTGGTGAGACTGCCAGCCTCTGTGGGAAGGAAGGACGTGCACTCATGTGAGACAGTGCATCCAGAAGGGACAGCCCTAAACCAGTAGCTTTCGAGTAAGATCGTTTGAGCATCTAAACCTGCACATGTGTGCATGGGATACTTCACTCTGCTTTGTAGATGCATATGCTATACTACTATGTGAGCTATCAAATCCCAGTTGACCTCTCAGTATGCTTGCTACTGTATTTCAGCATGAAAAGATGCTTGCTATGATCTTTGTGATTTACCCTGAATTAATTCCAGTTTGAATTAAAGTTGATCTTTGAGGGATAGACTGTCAAGGAACACAGTCACATCACTGTTCCCTGCTTAATTCCGTGCTGTCTAGTGTTAAGTGCATAGATTAGGACTTTGTTTCCATTTCACGCTTTCCAAATCTTTTTGGTTATTTTTACAATGCTCCTGCGAATCTGTTCCAGCTCTTCAGCACCTTCAGTCAGGACACCGGAGAGCACACAGCAATCCAGTAGCAGTTATAGCTAGTGCAAAACTGTGGGTACTTCAGGCTCCCTACTCTCCTGGCAATGGCCCTGCTTCTGAATAGAGGAGGATGTTTGTCCTTTTGCCTGCATCCTCACTGTGAGAGTTCTTGTGCAGGTAATTGTCCACCAGAATGCTGTAAGTCTTTCTTGGAGTCGAAGATAATCCTCTCCCCACGCCCAGAAGGTACAACTCACTTGTTTGTTGGTATTTGCACCCCATTTACAAAGCAATCTGAGTTAGTCTCTTTCTTCCTCATTTACCACTCATCCACTTGTATCATCAACCTCCTTTATCACTAACGAATGATAGGTTTTGTCCCAGGTCACTGAAAAGCAGAGTGTAGGACTGAAAGCTGGGACACTGCTAGGGACTCATCTGCTCAGTGAGATCTTCCTTTCCATATATTGTGGTTTGTGGGCTCACCATTCTTAAAGCACTAATATGTGCTAAGATGACTTTTTTTGTGTTGTGCTAGTATCTTAATCAAAATGTCATGCAGTCTGCTGCCTTTGTAGAAATATATATCTATTATCTCAGTACTATTACATTTATTGGCAACACTAATTTTATTTAGAGAAAAGATGTCAAATTAGTTTGAGGAGCTCTGTTTTCCATAAACGTTTGCTGCTCAGTATTAGTTATATTACCTTCCTTTAATTTTTAATTGATTGAATCCTGTATCTGCTTTTCTGTTATTTTACCTGGATGGTTCTTTGTTCTGTAAGTCAGTATTGGCTTGGGCCATTCCATTTCTCTTCCCAAAGCATTGCCTCAGCATTAGTTCTGTTTCATTGGCCTGGTTCTGTCCCAGTATCCAAAAAGTTATTGAAAATCAGCTCTATTTATTCAGAGAACCCTGGTCTGTACTTTTAAAATTAATGGGTGAGAATTTTTGAGATTAACTTGATCTAGAAATTTAACCTTAAGAGCTGCTTGAATTTCGCCCCCCTCCCGCCCCACCATATAAATATGTTTGTCAGTTAAGTATTTTCTGTGTTAATATTGACAAGTCTGCCTCCTGTTTCCAGATAGTGGTGTTTAATGAGTTTGTAATATACCTAGAACTCTTTACTGTCCTCCTCAAGCTCATTGTAATTTCTCTTGTGTATTTATCAGTTTCCTGAAGTTCCTAGTTTTTTATTTATATTTATTACTGTCTGCTTTTTTGTCTCCTTACATTTCTATTTTAGTCTGTGCATGTGTTTTCATTTATTTTGGTTGCTTTGACTTCCCCTGACCCAGGTTGAGTTCCTAACCAATGTGGCCTTTTTTTCTTGATTGTGGCTTTTGGGCATCTAGTAATACATTCTTAAGTAGCTCCCAGTTATCATTCATGTTTTTCTATTTAAATTCTTTTTTCTAACTGATTTGGCCCATAATTGTTTTCAGCTTTGTAAAACTGTCTTTTTAAACTACCACGTGTATAACTTACTAGTTTGGGCTTTATTCTGCTTGCATATAAATGTAATCAAGTCACAATCACTTGTATGTAAGCTACCACTAATTTTTAGTTCTGTGATCAGTTCTTTTTTATCTGTCAAAATGAGGTCTGGTATAGAATTCCCCCATGCTGGATTCAATCTTTATTGAGTTAGGAAATTGTCCGCTGTAATTTTTGGAAATTCCTAGGATGCTTCATTACACAAGACCTCCAGTGTGTCACTCAGGTTGCTGTTCTTCACAGTAGTGTGTCTGTGTCCGTGCACATACGTGTATGTATATATAATACATATATATACATATTATACATATAATTGGTCTTTCCATAAGATTATGAATTGCTGAAGGAGTTTAGATTGAATTAAAAAAAACCTCAACAACTAGAATTCAATTTCTGCTTTGTTCATGGGTTCATTTTGGTATTTATAAGGATCGTAAGGTTTTGAGCAGCTACTCAAAATCTGTGAAAATTCAGAAATCCTCCAATGTGTTTGTGACTTGTCATACACATAGATAGCATTGGTGCAATTCCATCATTTACTACTGGTGAATTCTTATTTATCTCCCTAAAAAAACCCCACCCCAGAACCTTGTCTTTGCAGCTCAGCTAGCGCGGGAACTGTTGAAGTGTGGCAGCAGAAGCCGTTAGTGCCATGTGACTGCTCTTAGGCTCTGCATAGCAAGAGTTGTCGTCATCAGACAGCATCCTATGGGTCAAAGATTGTTTCTTTAAACTGCTTGGCGAACGTGTTTGTATAATACTCAAGCTTCAGTTGATTCATGAATAGAAGAAGCTCTGCTTGTAAATTGAGTTGCATGGAAACAAAATCCCAGCAATTCTGTTGGTGACCCTTATTACAAACTATCACAGACAAGTGAAGTACTTATGGCTAGGAGTACTCCCTGGACTATTTTCTTGTGATGTAATGCAAAGAGACTGTTTACAGTCAGGGGAAGGAAGGTGAACTGCTGGTAGGGTCTGAGACCTTTGCTCACCACTCTGGCTGACAGTATTACTGGGTGATGAATTTCTCCTGTGCTCAGTGTGCCTGGATTAAATTAAAAATTCCTTGTTCTTCTCAGGAATGTTTCTGGAATACAGTAGCTTTTTACTGAAATGTTTAGCCCAAATCCTGCCTCTTTGTAGCTCATGGAAGCTCCCAATAGCCATTCTTGAGAGAATATATTTATCCTACCTTCTCCTGGCCACCTGCCTCCCACTCCTAGGCCCTGGAGTCCTTGACTTTGTTGGTGAGCTCATGCTCCTCTGCCCTTGAGGACAGGGTACTGCCTCCTCCCTGGGCTAGCAAGGGTGCCTGGAGGAGTTCCCCTGTGTGAGGGATGCCCTTCTCAGGCTTTGCAGGAGGAGTTACTGGAGGGAAGTTCTTTGAACTGCCTGATGTACAGGGGTGAGAGGTGTTAGGTGCTGTGCCATTAGCCTTAAATGCACATTCTAGTACCTTCACCTTGACCTCTTAGTGGAGGACACAGGTCTTATGAGTGTGTTTGGCAGTTCCCCTGTGCTTAGTGATTCACCCATGTAAGGGGCTTGTTTTGCTGCATCAAAGAAAAGAAATATACTAGGACATTTGGGGGAAAAAAACCCCACCAACAAACAAAACAAAACAAGAAACCAACAAACAACCTACAAAAATACCCAACCAAACCACCAACTATGCAGAGAAACATATGCAGATGAAATTTGCTGGGTGGAAATAGAGGGGTTACTTCCACTTCTGAGGAAGTTCTGTCAGTTCTCCCAGCATCAAAATTGCATACCAGAAGTGGAAACCGCTTCTGGTTTTCTAGTTCCCTGGGGCTCAAGGACTCTTGCTGCATTCAGGGCATGCTGGTTTTGACAGCACAGGAAAGGTCAAGATCTGCCAAGTTACTTTTGCAGGCAGGGACAGCCTTAGCTCCTGCAGTTGAATGTGTCTCCTCAGCCAGAAAGTCTATTACTGGGACAGTGTCAGCAAAGAGAGAGGTAGCAGCAGTGGTGTGACTGGGAGGATGTAAAAAACGGCGGAGGTGAGATCTGTAGAGAGACATCAATGGACAAAGCATAGAAATTTGGGGACACAGCGGATACTGGTTAGGAAGGAGGGCTGGAACACCTAGAATCTCACACCAACAGTCTCTGCCAGGATCAACCTGAGTGTCAACATGTTTGTACCTTTCTGCAATTTTTTTGTAAACTGTGAAAATATTTTTTGCCCAAAGCAGGAGGGAGGGGAGAGCAGGAATTTATTTAGGTTAAAATACTGAAATGCTTCACTGCTATTGTTTAACTTTGATGAAAGAAAAACCCCTCCTATTCTTCACTGTTTTCTTTCTCTTTCCCCCTTTTCAAAGAAAAGGTAGATACTAAAAAGCCCATTTATTAACTTTTTATATAAGGATCTGTCAGTGTCCTGAAGTCTTGAGTGTAATCACAGCACTTTTGACATCTATCATGAAAAGTTTTCTTTGGAACCAGTTTGAAGTGCAGACACGTAAGCACTGAGAGATTGACAGGACCTACCTCAGAGCACGTGGCAGGGCACCAGAGTGGAGTGACTGCTCTCTGCACTGACTGGGCATGAGCTGAAGCCGGCTGCTGCCAGAATGGGTGGGCTAGGCCTGGAGCAGCCCTTGCTGGGGTGGAAAGCTCCTACTTTTCTGCTGTGTGTCTCTCTTACCCTTAGGAAGGAAAGGCTTTGAATAGAGCGGTAGGTTGCTCATGCTGGCTGTTGAAAGTGGATTCTCAAGTTCAGCTGGGAAACGGCAGATAAAGGATTTGTAGAAAGACCTCTCATTCTCTGAGGCTCAAGTCTGCCTCCTCTCAGCACAGGGTGTCTCTTACTTTCCTCTTCACACCTGTGTTTCCCTCTCATGCTGCTGCCTTCCCTGCTGCCCACAGCCCAGAGAAGCAGTGGCCTCATACTGCTGCACAGGCTTACCTTAACTGCAGGGTCACATCTCTCAGCTCTGGGCCAAGCATTTGCCTCCACTGGCAGCTGCTCCTGGACTGCTGGCCCCAGTTGCTTCTCAGACTTTTGTTTAAAACTTGGACAGTTTTTCATCTTTGTTCTAGCACTGGTGCGGCTCCAGAGAAAGTAGCAGTTGTGGAAACAATGTCTTATTCATTTTTATCACTCTTTCCTATGGCTGTGTAGTGTTATCCTTCATTTTTGCCTACAGGGAAGGTAAAATGCTTCAAGGTCAGATCAGAGAGGAACACCAAAAGTCTTGTGCTGTGCTTCGTGGGTAGAGAAGCTCAATCTGTAGCGGGGTTCCCCACAGGAGCCTGTTGCTCTCTAGCTGAGGTGTGAGGCATCCTGATTCAATCAGAAGATTATGCTATACTGCCCAAACCAAGTCCAGAGTGGGCAGGTTGAGAGGTTGTGCTCTTCCTGCCCAAAACACTCCTGGGAAGGAGGTGGCTGTGCCAGGGTTGGATGAAGACCTCTGTTGTGAGGATGAAGGAAAGGCAAAGGAGATATTCAGCACTTTTCCTATCACTCACTTGGATGCAAGGGAAAGGGAGGTGCAGCCCCAACAGTCTGATCCTGCAATTGCCTTTGCTTGCTGGTAGCCTGGCAGTCGCACAGATCTCTGCCAGGGCCGGTGGGTTCCTTCTGTGGGAGGCAGCAGTCTCAGACCCCTGAGTCTAAATGACCAACTGGAAAGTCAAGCAAGTCTGAGGAATTGAACCAGTTACAGTCTGTACTTGCATACATGACTGCACCAGGTGTTATTTTAGAGAATGGCAATAGTTTCCATTAAACAGATTAAATAGAGGAGGGAAAAAGAATAAGTAAAACCAGAAAGACTTTTGCAGTGTTTCCAGCGAAAGAACAGAAAGAGAAAGAGGCCCAGGGCAACCTTCAGTTGGCTCTAAGTAAGCCTGGGAGGGTGATGCCTTGTTGGCAAATTGTGGGTGGCAGGCTTCTCCAGCTACTTCTCCAAGTGAAGTATATTGCATTTTTGGGGCAGACGTGCTCACCATGGGGCACTTGCAAGGATCAGTCCAGCAATGCAACAGCCTCTGCTGCCCCCTGGTCAGAAGGTAGCATCTGCTACTGGCATTGAACCTGCTCCCCTTTCAGAGGGACCTGTACACTTTGAAGAAAAATGTGTTTAATAAACCACAGGCTCTTTAAATAGACCTTGCTTAGACTGTTATTTTTAATTGGGAGGAGATGTGGGGCACAACAAAAACAACCTGACATAATAAATGTTAAAGGATTGGGTAAGCCCTGCTCTGGGAAAAGGGCATAGGGGAGGGAGGAAAGAAGTCGATGGTTTTGAAATCCAGCTTGCAATGTGGTGCTGGATGCAGAATGTAAATAGATGTTGTATGGGTGCTTGCCTAATAGGAAATGGGTGTGCTTGCCTGCACTTGGCTGCCTGGGAAGCAGTGGCTGTCCTGGGCTCATTCTGCCCCTGCATCGGCCACAGCTGCCTGATTGTAATGTGGCATTTGGAACTGAAGCTGCACCTCAGACTTTGATGCTGCCCAAGTGTCTTTGCCTTTGCTTTCTACTTCTCTTCTTTCAGGAGCCTGCAGGCTGCTTTGTTGCTCTTTTTCTCAGACAGGGGAGTTGGTGCTGCCAGCAGCGTGGTTCAAACCTGTTTATTAACAGTGGAAGTAGAGTTGCGCTCCAGAGTGGCACTAGCTTCTGCTCTTTTCTGATGACAGTGTTGGCAGTTTAGGGCCATGCAGGGTCATCACTTAAGAGTATGCCTGTATGGTTTTCAAGAGTATGTTTGTGGTCGTACTTCCTGCACTCATTCTTTTAAATATCAAGTAAGCTTAATTATTTCTTGGCACCTCTGTGCCCTTCCTGCCTTTAAAGCTAAATTGTGAAATTGTGAGCCATTTTCATCTCCATGGGTGGATCTGACAACTTATCCTATTTATCTATTTTGATATTTTATGGAATCTGTTATAGTTAAATGTTCTGGTTCATAAACCCAGTTTAAAAATAAAATATGGATTTGGTGATTCAGATATGCTGTTTTGTGCTTTAGAAATTCCCCTTGAAACCAGTCTCTTCCTCTCCCCGTTGCTAGAGATCACAAGGATTTGCCGTTTAGAGTTCATTAATATTGCCTGCCCGTTCCCTCAAGCACTCAATCTTAACTGATGGTAGAGGCTGCCTTTGTGGTGGAGAGGCTGCTTAGGAGAGAAAAATGAATAGAAACACCTCCAAATATGAGTGGGCTGGGAGACGTGTTCCCTTTCCTGGTCACTGGCTGGGCCACTGGGCATGGAGAGGAAGCACTGTGGGAAGGGAAAGGAGCTTGCTGCCTTGGGGAGGAGGATTTGGAGATTTGCAGGGAAAGCTTGGTGTGGACCTGGAGAGGGCGAGAACACGAAACTGGGCTGTGGTAGCATGGCTGCCTCTGAACTTCATTTTACACCTCCCCTTTTGCAGTAAGGTGCTGCCGAAAGATATGTTTTAGGTGGTTGTGCCCTGCACACTAAGGCAGGGCCTGCACTGATCCATGCAGCCAGCTCCAGTGGAGGGGGATTGGCTTGGGTCTTGTATCTCTCATGTCTTCAACAGCAGGTGAGCAGGATGGAGCCAAGAGGCAAGCGCACAGGCCCCAGCTGTCTTAGCCTGATACAGCTCGGAAAGGGATGAAACCAACCTGGCTTGTGCCAAAGGAATAACTGGCCCTGGTCCATGATTGTTTTGTTCTGATCTCTAAGTATAAACATGCAAAACTTCCTTAATATTGCTGTGTAATTGCTCTCAGTGTTAGTAAGCCAAACTCAAGAACTCATTATCTTTTCTTTTCTGGCCTTCAACTTATTTCTTTTGCTTTCAGCTAAGTGTTTCTTTGATGCTGCTTAAAAACAAGTGGCAACCATTTTGTTTACTTCCTACCACCTTGTAATTTATGCTTTAGCAGCATTGTTCCTACCGATCATTTTTTGAAAGATCTCTTTCTGTTAACTGTTGTTCTTTTTTCAAGAAGAAAACTCATTGGGAGACTTCCCAAGCCCCATTTATTTAAATCACAAATCTTGGTCACTACTGGGAGCTGCGTATATTTCTTTGATGAAATGGTAAACTAGGATTGTAGCCAACGCCTATAAAAGTGGCATTAGTAGAGTTGTAAGCGTCTAATGGCTGTGAGTTTAAACTCCACGTATAATGTAGTAAATTTTACAATCCACATTTTCAGTGTAAAAATGGAAATGAGATACAATAAGCAGCTCCCCTGAGGTAGCAGTATAAAATCTACAGTAAATTCTTACAGCACTAAAGAAGAAAAGAAAAATCACAGCTAGTTGCTAGCTACTGTAATAGGAGTTTCCTGCTTACCTTACTCTGGGTTATCTCTGTGGATTTCTGGCCCTTCTTCTTTGTAGCTAGTTGTTAAACACAGCTTTGCTAGTTTTGCATAAAAACGCACAGTCCAGAAGTGTGTCTGCTCTGAAGAGCTGGAGTCAAGTCGTCTTGCCAGAAAGAGGTGGGGTGCTGTGCAACAGAGCAGAGTAGGGAATCACCCCTCAGCTTAGGCACCAGCAGAGATGATATGAGGCTGCAATGACCTGCGGTGGTAGCTTTGAGAAGCTGTGGTACCCTGGAGGAGGACGAGACTAGGCTTGACCAAATGCTGTAAAAACAGTACTGGGAGATCCTGTTCTAGATTTGCCTTCACGTGGCTCCCCTCACACAGGGGGAATTTCTATTTTATTGAACTCACAAGTAAAACAGGCTGGTGTGGGTTGGTTTTTTCCTGCGCAAAACTGAAATCTGTTTTTCCTTAGAGATAGGGATGTTTCACTGGCTATGTAGGAGATGGTACCGTACTGATTGTCTGTTCAGAGAAACCTTGTCTGGTAATGACAACCTGACTGGATTTGTGAACTAGTATGTTAAAATATTCTGCAGGAAAGTTAGTATGCTCTTTTGGCAGCTATAAAGGAAAGTTGATTCTGCTTTTTTTTTTTCCTCTGGGAAAGAAGTCATTCTGCATGGGATGCTTTTCCTTTGTATCTGCTGTGCCAGCCTCCAGGGCTTCTGGGGAATTGCTTGTAGGTACGTAGACCTGAGAAGATATGTGTGAGATGGTTCCCCATCTGCCAAGAAGAGGGGAACTGGAGGCTGCAGATGCCTACTCTGCAGCCAGTATAGCCTTTAGTGCAAGGCTACCCTTTCTGCCATGTCCCCTCAGCCAACTTTTCCCTCCTGCTGCCCTGCCCCACACAGGGTATGGTAGCACAAGGTGCCTGCCCAGACTGTCAGCAGAGATGCCCATGCTTTCTGTGTCCCAGTCTTGCATGGGCATGACAGACAGTGCAACATCTACTCCCAAATATCTAGATGAATGATTATAAAAAGTGCTATTTTTGAAGACATAGCAGTCGATTATGCATTTGACAGAAGGTTTTAGGAAATAGGCAATGTGGGATGTACTGGGAGAAAAAAAAAACAATCTGTGTATTTGTCTTTTAACTAGTTGGAGACACATTGGCACATATTTTTGGCACATTAATGAATTCTGCCTTATTTAATCTCTGCTACTCTTATAATATGAATTTGTGTTCCATTTGGGTGTTAAAAATCAGAAAGTCAGGGAGTTAAGTTTCTAGAGGAAGTTATAATCACTTCAAGCTCCTGAGCCGGAATGAGGAGGCAGAGACAGTTGCTCTGAAGGAGAGCAATCAGACAAAAGGCTTCATAATGCAGTTCGTAGCATGTCCCTGTAGCTGTACGTCAGGGCTCCACGTAGCAGCGTAGCTCCCTGCAACTTCCTGGCAAACACCATCACTCAGGCACACACTCCAGCCCACACTGCCAGTGTGCTGGAGTGCACTGGCCAGGGAGCACTGAAAGCCTCAGCAAGCACTCTGGGGCTGGAGGTTGCCCTTTTTCAGAATAAACTTTGCTAGTTTATTTGCATCTGACTCCATCCTGCTTTAAACTTGGAAGTGCTCAATGCTTCTTATCAATGACTTATTTTCAGTAAATGTAATGTAATTATTTTTCCTTTTTTCCTTATTGTACATCCACTTATTTTTTTTTATCTGAATGAGTCAAGAACTGCTATGTACAAAAGATCTTACAGTTTAGTAAAAAATGGCTTGAATAAGAAAACACTGTATCTTCTGTGGAATGAGGATCAGTTAGATTCCCTGCCGCCAAGGGTGAATATTTAGGAAGACAAAAGGGGAAGATTTAGAGAAAACGGCACTGTTTTGAGCATGAGTAACAGCACTGGAGCTGGCATCAACAGCAGTGGTATGAGCAGCAACAGAGAAGTTGGAGAAATAGCTCACTTGTATGGTGTTAAATTTGCTTCTGTGGTGTATTAGGGAGGACTGCTGGGGTCAAAGCTGACTGCGCTGGGCTAGCTGGGGTGTAGAGGCTAGCGACACATCTTGGGGTTTCAACTAGAGGTGGCCTACATTTTTCCATGTGCAGTTTCATTGAAATCAAAACATTTCATGAGAGCAGGTAAATTGTTGATATTTGTTAGATGAAAAAATGGTGATTATTTTTTTTCCCCCATGCTTGACAAAACAATTTTGTTTTGACAGTGTCAAAATAACAGGCTTTCAGAGAATTGTTTAGAAAACTCAAAAATATAATTTTGTCAAAACCAATTTTTTCTGTGTGAAGTTGTCACTTTTGATTAAATGTTTGGTCTAAAGTTTCTAGAAAAACTAGAGGTAAATGGAGGTGTTTAATTCTGAGTAATTTTGTCTGATTTCCAATACTTTGTATGATTCCTTGTATTGTCCTTTCATCTCACAATTTCCTTCCTCTACCTGTTCATCCTCAATAAGGTTGGCTCATAAAAGCACATAGAGTTTAAATTTATTTTACAGGAAACGCTGAAAAGTTGATATTTGTTTTGCCACTTTTGAGACAAAATGTTTTGAAAACATCATCAACAGCAATGTTAGACACAGAAATTGTTTTTATTTTTATATTTTATTTCTGACTGACAACAAAGCCAAATTCCAAAATCAGATCAAATTTTTCATGAAATGTAAATGTTGAGGTCTGGTCTGCCTTAGGGTTTTTGGGTTTTTTCCCCTATATTTCTGAAAGAAAAGGATTTAGCGACATAGTTATGAATGATTTCATTAGTGCTAAGCTGAAGGGAAAATAGTTTTTAATCTATAAGAAAATTCAAATTTTTCTGAGGCTTGGAAGGGAGTAGAGGAAGGTGTGAATTCCAGTTTCCAGCTACATGCAGTGTCAAATGCAGAAATTCAGCTGATCCCCAGGCTGCACAATTTTTCATGAATGAGGAGGAAGGAGGGGAGGAGACGAAGTTTACACCACAGAAAGTGGAAATCGGGAAAATTTAAATACCGTCCAGGCGGATGCTGATGACCCAGGAAGCACTCCCCTGGCTAGGGCAGAGCAGCTGGTGCTTTGTAGGCCTGACGTGAGAAGGGCTTGTGCTGATCTCCCTGCAGAGTCACCTTGTCCACGGCAGGGTGGATCCAATTCTGGTCCAGCTATCAGGAGCTCGCGTGCCCCACTTGCAGCCTCACGCATAAGCACTTAGCGATTTCATTTTATGTGAAGTCCAGCTGTCGTCATTCTTTGAAGTACCTTCTCTAGCATTAACAGATGTTCAGTATCACTTTGCTGCTGTAATCAGGATGTCCTTGATCTTCATTACAATGCACTGTACCTCTGTGAGTGACTCTCTGTGTGTCTGTGTGTGTTTTCTTCCTGGTCCTCTGGAAGATTGCAGGTATGGAGGAAGCTCACTCTAGTCCCTGGGCAGATTCGGACGTCTGGCTGAACATCGCAGTCAACCAGGGCAGAACAGCAAGAGGCTGCTCAAGTTCATCACCAATGTACCCTAGACAAAAGTTAATTGTATTTGCAGAGCTATTTGCAAAAGCCTGAGTGTCTGAGTTTGTTCCATCCGATGTCTGAATAGCTGTGCTTTCCGTTCCTCACTGTTATGTCATTTAAATTCCTCCTTATTTTGTGATTTCTTTTTAAGGAAGGATTGATGCTTCTGAAGGTTGGTGAAGTGGCACAGACCAGCTCGTTTCCAAGACACTGGTTTTAATCTGGCCTAGGTCACCAGAAACAATCGTGCCATTTATCACCATTCAGTGTATTTTAAATGAGCAAGTAATCCCATCCCATTTCCCAGTGGAAAAGCGTTTCATTAAAATTCTGTGGGAGGAAACTCCACTCTGTTGGCATCCGTTGGCAATGGGAGCAGTGCCTGCCTACCAGTGCTGTTGCCGTCTCCACTGGTACCTTATAGTCTAATCACTTCTGCACCTCAAGTGCCCTATTCTTCCCACAGCAGTAGTCTTCCCATTAAATGAGAAATGTACCTTTTGGCTTTTGTTTGCTTTTTTGCTGATGTAGATTGTGCTACTACTAAACAATGATAGATGTCCTGCTGCTGATAATGATGGGGACAGCAATGCTTTAGTGCAAACCTGGTAATAAGAAAACTATGTATTTAATTTACTGTAGTTTATTACCTATTAAATTAATGTCCCATGCATGTGGAATGTGGTAAGAGTTTGTTTGAGTTGCTTGGTAGGCAGGTTTTCCTGAGTTCACCTCCTATATTGTATTAGTTTAATATGGATAATGGACACTCTTCATAACACCAGTAGAAGCTGTCCTTGTCTTCCTTCATTATTTCAGTTCTCTGTTACACTCTTTTCTATGGGATACCTGCTGTAAGAGGTCCTGGAGGGCCTGTGGTGGCTCCAGACCTAACTTGTGGTACAGCCTCAGCCCTTTTCTACATCAAACCAAGGTGGTGAGCATTTGCTTTTTCTATGAAAATAGAGGCTCCTTTTAAATGTGCTGGTTTTCTTAGGATATAGGATGGATTTTGAATTTTACAAGTGAATCCATTAGTTTGTTAAAACCAATCAAAAACAGGTTCCTTGCTAAATCACAGTCCATCAGTCTGTTCTGGGTGACACTAGTGGGCCAGAGCAAACACTTCAAACTGTCTGTATTGTTAGATGGTAAGTGTTGGCCGTACTGAAGAAACTCTCATGACGGTGGTATATTGATGACTGTTACCTAATTCCTACTATGGATTTGTTGAGGACAACACTGTTCTCCAAACTGTTTAGGTGGTGCCCAAAGGAGCTGTTGTACTGGGATTGCAGCAGCTATTGCCCCACCTCAGTTTAGGACTGGTAGTGAGGCAGAGGTATACAGGGACATCATACATCTATGAAGGGCTCCTGTCGAGACTTTTACCCAGTTCTTCTTGAAATGCTCTGTGGCTCATGGCCACCAGCACCTGGAAGGTTTGCAGGGATGCCACTTGCTTCCTTGGCCCAGGGTAGGGCGAAGTATTGTGGGGGTAAGAGAGGTAGCCTTAAAGCTACTGGACGCTGCAATTTTGGCTGGTGTTCTCAACCTGGGCAATGCCAGCCTTGCTAATGCAACTCAGAAATGCAACTTGTCAACAACAGGAAAAGAAGGGGCAAATCTGCTACTGGGAAGCCATGAATTTTCAATGTGTACTTTGCCCTTAGCTAAGAAGGCAAATCCACCCTGGCAAAAGAGCATTTAGATGCCATGCAGTGTGGTGACTAAGCGTGTGACCGAAGGCACACTGGTAAAACGAGGTCTCAACCACAGCAACGGACAGGGGATGGTTGCCCCCTCTGGAAGCCTGGCTAGGCTGATGTTACCTTTTTGGCTCATTTGGATCTGGGATGAAGCTCTCAGTTCCAAGACAGTTATGAAAAGAAACCTGTCCAGTTGCTAAAGTTTTCAGATAATTTCTTTGGAGATTAGTTACACATGGAATGCTCCATGTTCTTGCTCAGCGGGCATGAGCTGAGACTCCTACAGCCATGAGGTTACCCTTAGATTTGTGGTCTGAGCAGGTATGTTGGTTGTTGTCTTCTTTTGAGGGTTCCCCTCACCCTGCTAAAAATCTTTGCCATCTTTTCTGCGTAGAATTCAGAAATGTTTTCTGAGACACAGGAGCATGCAAATGAAATCTGATTGCTTCAGGGCAAAAATGAAGGGGAGGATGGGATCAAGCAATAAAATCCCAATGAACACCAAGCTAATAGATCTTTAAAATCAATATTCATCTACTGAGAGATCACAACTACTAATTGTGTGGTTATTGCCTGGCATGAGGACTAGATAGCTTTACAGTTCTGGGTTGGAGCAGGGTATGCCCAGAGCATTTGGAGACCTAGGTTACTTTCATTTGCCATTTTAACTCCACAGTTGCTAAGTCTCTGAACTCCTGCAAGCAGTACCAAATGCTCATGTGTTCAGTTAATGCTCACATGCTCAGAGTACTGGTTTTGGGCCAGGACAGGATTTTTCACTTGGATCAGATTTTCATTTTTTGTACTTTCTGTAGAGTAGGACCTAAGTTCATCCAGTACCCACATAAGGAATGTCTCTTTTTCTCTCTTAGGGCTTGTTATAGTTAGGGGGCTTAGTCCTTTTCCTACATGATTTTAAGATTGTTGCAGGGTGGTTTGTGACCCACAGCAGGTGGAGATGTTGGAGAGCCCCTTGTAATAGCTACATAGAGAATAGCTGATGGAATAGGTAGCTATAGTTGCCGATCTCCACAGTACTTTCTGGACTGAAGTTTATAAAATCCTTTTAAGGTTTTTATCTGTAAATTACTGACATGTACTTTCATTCTTCATTTTCAATTTGTTTATTGTACATACATATGTATGTATGATGTCTTGAAGCATTTAAGGCACTTTGCTTGTTGATCAGGCATCAGTGATTTTCTTGTACCAAGGAATTGCCTACAAAATAAAGCGTAGCTTTTAAAATACATCCTCTGGGGATTAATTACTCAGTTTTCATGCATGATTTGCACTAATGTCAGTGGGAATTGCTATCATAGAACAATGAAAACCAAAACCATGGACCCTGAAGCAGGAAAATTATTTGTCCTGTGTAAGATGTTTGTGAGAAGGCCTGTTCTTGCCTTATTTCATGGTAGTCAAAATAAGAACACTGGTCAGATTTGATGTGGGTTGCAAAAAACTATTAGTTGCTGAAGTGCAAGTCCAGCTTATCCTGGTAGCTGGGTTTGGCACGGTACCAATTCCCTGGGTACATTGAACTCTTGGGGTGTCAGTGAAGGTGGGAGGGGGATTTTCTCCTTGTGCATTACTCCTCTAAACCATCACATCTGTGAGCTGCAGCTGTGAGAGAAACAGAGACCCAGCTTCTGAAACTCCGGAATGGTGATTTCTGTGATATGCAGTGTGTCCTCTGTAACTTAGCAATATAACCCCCAACAGCTGATTTAGAGAGTTGCTCTATATTAATGTATTTATGTATTTGTGGAGAGAGTGAATTTCAAAATAGGCAACTTGGCCTGGTAAAGAGCTGCCTCTGGTAGGCTGGAGCCTGCTCTGGTAGTATGACTTGTGCCTGGAATGGAGTTATTCTTTAAATAAAAATTCACATAAGAATATGTCATGTGGCGTCAGATCCATACTAGTGATGAGGAGCTATGGGGTGTGCTCCCATAGTTGTAAGAAGCCAGTGTTTGGGACTGGAAATGTATTTAGGCTCATCTCAAGTAGACTATTGTGTCAGTTTATGCTACAGCAATCTTTTAAACAGTTGTTACTTATTATTATTATCCAGATTGGATTAGATGCTGTACAAGCACAGAACATAAAGATGGGCCCTGCCCAGAAAAACTTAATATGGATGTGACTGCTTAAGCTATTTTTTTTATTTGAAAGTAAATACATAACAGCTGCTGCCATTCCAGAGGAAGGACTGAGCCTATGAAATATCTGGCTTATATAAAAGTTAACAGTTCTTTTAAGTTAGAGTCAAGTGATGGAGTGGGTGTGAAGGGGTGGGAAAGTACTCAAATTACCCACAACCCTGGACTAGCTGGGTTTTCCTGCTAATCAGATCAGCAGTGAAACTGTTAACAATGTTGACATTCACATTGTCATCATTAAACTGCAGCCTAAACACTCCCTTTTGATTAAAGGCAACATCTTAAATCTCTCCTCACTATTGTTGGAGCATTCCAGCAGCTCGAGCCAGTAGTCTGGCCTTATATCCTTTCTTGGAAAGTTTCCCTCCTAACCAGAGAACTAAGAAACTCCACTGTCACTGAAAATAGCTAAGAACTTGCTTTCCTTTCTATGGTGCAGGGCACTTCTTGCCAGTTGTACCTGCAATATTTTTTTCCCTTCTGTTGAGAAAATGATGAGGATGTGGCTGCCTGTTCTGTGACTTGGCTGCACACAAAGGCAATGCCAGAGAGAGGATACTTGACTTTTGCCCACAGTTCAAACGTGGGTTTAAAAATTACAGGTGCAAGTTTTGTGGTTATAAATTGCTGTTGCAAAAAGGGGAGGTGGCCCTGGAATAAACTGTGCCATCCGCTTTAGCTGTGGGAAACTGAACATGCATGAGGGATGTTGCTGGAGAAAAGTTAGCATCTTGTAACCACCTGTCTCACTGCAGTGAGACCTCTGGAGATAATTAAAGACATGTATGTGTTCAAACAAAGACAGGAGTTCTCCCCCTCTACTCCTTCCTCTTTATTCAATCAAAATAAGGCAATGTGTTTTTGTTGGGTTTTTTGTTTTGTTGTTTTTTTTTTTTTTTTTTTTTTTCCTTAAATAACGTGGAGGGAAGTGAATTTGCCCCAGTGTGTAAAACAAAGCCCAGCTAAATTCAAATCCATGTCCTAGGACACCCATCCAAAAAAGGGTTTGAATGGAAACACTGACATAGCCTGACCTACAGTGGTAGTGCCGTGCCTCATTACAGTAATCGCAGAATGCATGAGAAGCTGGAGCACAGCCCTGGGTGGGGTGCAGCAGTGGTAGGTTTTATAGGGTGCCACGTGTATTGGAAACGTGGTCATAAATGTGCATAAAAATTACCATCTTCAACTTAATAAAAATGAGTCAGAGTAAATAGGGAAATGTGAAAACACACTCTCTGCTTGTTTTATTGAATAGAGGTTTGGCTCTAGAGCTATGGTCATTCTTTTTGTGGAAGGCTTTTTCTTTTTCTCAGGATATGTGTGTGAGAGAGAGGATACATTAAAAATAAAAAGAAGAAAAAAACCCTCAATCCATTTATATCCTTCCTAAACAGCTTAGCTTTATTGCTTTGCATAGTTCTACTCAGTCTCTCTCTCTGGTGGGCAAGAGTTTGCAAATGTGTTTTCCCTCTTGTAAGCTAACCTTCCTGCTTGGGGCAGCCAGAAGCCTCCTGCCAGGCTGCTCACTGCGGGGTCACTTCTGGAAGGCTATGGGTGCAGGTGGATGCAGCTCACATCTACCTGCAAAACACTGTGTGGACGTGTGGGTCTGGAGACTTGACAATGTTGGAGACAGTTTCTCTCTCCCCTTCCTTAGTGCTGTGATAAATCTGAGTGCCAGAGGAAAGGAAAATAAGCATATTTAAAGAAAGTTAGGAAATCTTCATAGCAAACTGCTTGATCCACTCACCCCACAGTAGCTTGCTTGGTTGTGTGGAGGTATCTTGGGCCTGCTGGCTGCTAATAGGCCCCAGAAGTTGTAAATGAGCATTTTATGCACAGCAGTGCTCTGTACTAGGGAAACGGCAAGGGCCAAATCCTGTACTCTGCAACCCCACAGTAGGTGGTGAGGGTTTTTCTCAGGCCAGGTGCTGGAGCCCTGGTGCTGTGACCATGCATGGTCCCCATGCTGGTTGTGCCCTTCTTTGCTCTTTGAAGTCCAAAAGAACACCTTCTTGTAAGGCAAAAAATTGGAGAAATATTTTTTCTCCTTTGTTCAAAAGTAGTGTTCTCCCCGTGATGTCCTGGGGAGGTTTGGCACTCCGTATGCCACTCCTGCCGCGTGACAGATGCAAAAGGTCCTTTCAGGTTTACCATGGTGGCATGACAACAATGTGTGTCCCTGATTACCGGCAGTGTATCACTCCCAAGGTTATGGAGTGCAAATGATTCTGTAGCCATAAAAAATTAATCTTGATGTTCTCTGGTTTGTCAGTCTATACATAATTGGCCACATTCAAATTTCAGTCAGGCCGGTGAAAATTAAGAATAATCCAGCTGAGTTTATAATTGCTCGATCTCGTGTAATGGTTAGCCAAATGTAGTGTCTGCCTCTCTCTGTCTCTGTATGTATATATTTATTTATACATATATATAAAAATAGTTGTCTCTCTCTATATAAATATGTTTGTGTGTATATATATGTGCATACGAAAATGCTCTGTACTCTGAAACACCTTTTTTCAAAGATGGAAAGATACCAAGAGGATCATACTGGAGACGCAGTAACCATGACGGCGGGGAGGGGGGGCAGGGGCAGAAGAGGATTATTATGGGCAGTGTGGAAGGAAGGGGGTATAAGAAAGATTTTTGTCTTCCTGTATTCCAGTTTTTGTGTGTGCCTGGACCATTCTATTTGGAGTATATTGTCATGGCAGAAATAAAAGCAAAGTTCATTTACTCAGAGGAAATGAAATAAAACCATGAAGACTTAAACCAGTAAAATGTAAAACATGCTGGTGGCATTGACCTCCTCCTGCTTTACCTTGACAAAAAAATAAATAAAAAAGGTAATGTTCCTGGAAGGCAACTAGTGCTGTGACCTGCACTAATTAATCTGCCCATCAGATCTGATTAAGCACTTCCAAATCTGGCAAATTGCCACTCTTCTTGAGACACAAATGTAAATAAATATTAAGGTGGTAAATCACGGCCCTCCAGTGATGCCTCTGTCAGCAGCCACGAGGAAAGAGGAGCAGATATTGATCTTCCAAACACTCTGTGCTTCATAATAAAAATGTTTTTGTGCGCAGCGATGAAGCAGAGCACATCACCATCTGCTCAAGTCTCTCTGATGTCGGGCAGCTTATGCACCTGCTGAAAGGCCCTCTTTCCTGGACGCAGCCCCATTCAAGCAACAGGTACAAAGCCCGAGGGCAGGGCAGTGTCCACCGCAGGAGCAGATTTTCCCACGTGTTAGTGTGGAGGTTTTGAGACATGATTCACATACAGCGGTTGGCTGCTACTTCAACTTGGTCACTCCTGGGAGAGCAGATGAGCTGCAAAGCCACCCGAAGGGGGCTGTGCTTGCACTGGGAAGGGATTTGCAGGTGTTTTCCAGAGCTGCTTTTGCAGCTGGCTGTCGGTTCCTTTGCACTGTTTGGTGAATGAGGGCAATCCCTGCGAGGGCAGCTGTGGAGCTCCTTCCCCATGCTCGCAGCAGCGTGCTACTGCTTCCTGTGCTTGGACAGCTGGCCTGGCCTGGCCTGACCCTGCACCAAGGGTGAGCTGGAGCTACATTTTATTCTAAAGTGGCTACAATGGCACTAGTGTTACTGCTGTTTATAATCACTTCCCTGCTTTGAGACTAACTGGTGTGGCAGAGACTTCTAAATAACGTGTATTCAAATTGGTGAAATGCTTTGATTTGATCCTTTGGTCTTAACCATAAAATTATTTCCCTGGATTGTTGGCCTTGGTGTACCATTAAGCGTTTAAGAGTTTGAACGTCTTTATGGGAAAGGACTGAAGTTATTCCAGGTAAGGTGATATTATCTTCAGTTACCTACAGTGGACTGCAGGGGTTGATGGATCCGTCCCGCCTACTCTGCTTGTGTACATACAATAAAAAAATAACAAAATATAGATGAAAGTAGGGTCTGACTGTTAAGAAGCTCTGACCATGCCTATAAAACAGTGGAGTCCTAAAAGTTTATAAATAACTTGAACCAGCTTTACTTTGGATCACTTTGTTATAGACAGTTAATTATAACAAAAGGCTTCAAAGTATGTAAAAAACGGTTAACGACACTGAAGGGTGTAGGGAGTATGTTAAATGCCCTCTCTGTGAGTGTTCAGATTCCTGAAAGCCATAACTTCCAGTGTCAAAGCTATAAGATGGCTATAAGTAACAGCACCCCCCATAGCCCCTGGTGCAGTTGGTGCAGTGAAAGCTAGCTGGATTGTGGATGGACAGTGGGATTTCCCTTTTCACACAGAATTTGAAAGGAAAGGTGAGCTGTCTATGCTGACGAGTGGTAGTCTCAGCCCCACAGAGGCTAGTATTTAAATCCAAGCTCTTTTAAGGCATTTAAGTCACAGTTTTCTGAGACTTGAGTGAAACATGTTGGGGGTGGTTTAAATAAAGATCTCATATCTTCATGTACCTGAGAAATGGCCTGGTTTTCAGAGGTGCTGAACCCACACTTGACGAATGATTGATTGATTTCTTTACAGAAATCCTTTTCTTTGTGTAACTGCCTCTGAAGTTTAATCCTGGGTTGTAGGTGGTGCGAAAGCCTGTTTAGTGGAAAAGGTTTTTTTTCCCGTCTGTATTATACAATAGCATTGAAATTACTTTGAGAGAGAAAAGTGATTTACAGTTTTAAAAGACTATCCCAGTATGGAGTACTTTGCCTTGCTATCCTCAGAGTGTGGCTGGTACAGAGGTAGTGGGCGCCCCACAGTTTGGGGGGGGGGGGGGGGGCCACCCTGGGGTCAGCAGGACTCTAGGTTTCCTTGTGCATGGGCAGGCTTGCAGGCCAGCGTGTTTCTCTTCCCCAAAACGTTTGTCCTCCTGTAAGGAGAGGAGTCTGATTGCTGGGCACCCTGCTGCCATGGCATGGTCCTTTTTGCAGGCAATCTGTGCTTGTTACCATTCAATTATGCATATGTTTTCTGCATCCCCTGTCACCAGAATAGAGATCACACGACCTGCTCTTCCTTCTACTGCTCCCTTTAAGCAACCAGCTGAAGACTGTTAGGGCAGTGCTTAAACAGGGAGAGCTAAGAAGCTCACAGCAAATGTAGCTGGATGAGTCTGCTGCAGTATTTTACCTGCACCTGTCTAGTTTGAGCCAACGCAGTCCCTTGCTCTTTTTAAGGGAGCAAGTGCAGACAGAGGCCACTGGAAGGAGGGAGGGGCAATGTGCCACCAGAGAAGTGGGTGGTTAGGTAATGAAAGTTGTCTCCTTCAGAGGCAAGGCTGAATTGGGAAATGTGCTCCTGAGCCTCTGTGTGTGGTCGCCACGATCTGTACCCCTGGGTGACTGGCAGCTGCAGGCTGAATGGAGTGCACAGTCACAGGCGATGCACACATGCAGTAGATACCAAATTCATTTGTGGAAACAAGTCAGTTGTGATGATCTGCTTGGAGATGTACAGATCAGGTTTGGATGAAAGTTCGACAGTGCATTTTCTCCTAGACATTGCTCTCTCACCTGCAGGCTGCTGGGTTTCCAAGTAGTCAGCCCTGCTGTACAGGTCAGAGCAAAACCAGGTGCCACAGGGGCCTCCATTATCTGTGCTGTGGTAGTGGAAAGGCTGGCAGCCTGGCACGATGTGTGTGTGGTTCAGCTTTTATTAGTATGGTGGAGCACCCTGAGGCTTGAGAACAGCACAGTGTGAGGGATTTCAGACAAGAACTACAAGACCTGTCTTTGGGTCTCCCTACTCATCCAAGGCAAGTACAGCATGATGCAGCCATTAAACAATATTAATTCAAGGGCTTATGTTCCTAGGCTGAGTTTGATCCATGGAAGTAGAAAAGGCCTCTATCCTTCAGACTACTTTGAGCTTTGAAAATGCTCCTGTTCTGCATTGTATTCTGCATGGGGAATGACTTGAAGTGCACTGCAGGCTTGGAACCAAGGACCTGTGAACTTGTCCGTGCCATGGCAAGTCTTTGGTCTGCTGATTGTCTGTTTTCATGAATTGTCACAAAAGGATTCCTTGGCTAGTGCACCTCTTCCTCCCATAACTTCACAATGCTCTGAGCAAATAATCTTTTCTTAAATACAATCAAACAATAGTATCTTACACAATAGGGAGATGTTTGTTGATTCATTGATTCATGGAGAAAGCAAGCCTTGAATACATCGTGCATCCTCTTTATAAAATATGTGCTATGGAATGCAGTCTCTGGCAAAATATGTTGTAATCCATTAGCCTTGTAGGAATAATTTAAAAATAAAAAATCCACACTAATCTCAGCCAAACCACATAAAACTGACACCTCATGTTTCATAAATGAATTAAGCATAGAGCAATTGTCCTTGGCTGTAGGTCCATGTTCTTACATGACAGTGCCTTCCACACAATTATTTCATTATAAAGGTGTTTACTAATGTTATTTTCCTTGCAACAGTTTTTAATAACATTCTTTGGGGAACAGTTCCATGTAAGAGTCTTAAATTACTAGCTTTTCTCAGACACATATATATTGGCACTTGTGTTTATGAATGTATTTTACTGTTTCTTTGTGTTTGATATGTTGTGGATTAGTAGATTATGTGAGACTCAAAAGAGAGTAAGTATGTTTTTTTCCTCTAGAGCTGATAGTAAATGAAAATCTATTTTCATGAACATCTACAATGTTTTTGAAGTTGTTTTTCTATGAAAGTTAAAAACGACTCAGTTCCCTGTCTGTTTGCCCTATTTGTTTTTAAATGATATCAATATGTTTGAGAATTTTGTGTATCTTCCCTCAGTTTAACAAGTACTACTACAATGACAGTTTAAATAGGATTTTTTATTTATGAAAGGAAACATTTCTTTTCCCCATGAAACCCACGTCACCATTTTGTGTAAAAGCTTTTTTTTTTTTTTTTTTTTTTTTTTTCCCCCTCACCACCCCGCCCCCCCGGCTGTATTTCATTAAAGGAAAAACCAGCTATAAATATGAAGAGTTCCACGGATTTCATAACGAGAGATGGGAAAGAGCTATTAGGAACAGAGACCTCTTAACCTCTTGCTCCCAAACCTTAAGTGTTCCATAAATGCTAACATACCTGGAAAAGAGGAGGGCAGGTGCTCTGCTACTGGGTTAGCTTCAGCCTGGTACCTCTAAGCTTCTGTGCAGCTACCTTGATGAGAAGTGCTGCTTCTCCTCCTGCTCCTCCCTCCATTGAGGCTGCTTGCTCAGGTTAGCAAGAGTGCTAGCACTGCCATATCCATGTCTCTGTTTAGCATAATTTATTGCACTTACTCTTTCCTGAACCTAGCTTTTCTAGAGAGACACAGAGCAATAGCTCAACTTCAGTGGGGACAAACTTGAAGCTCTCATTGGCCCTTGAGAATGAATTTACTTTGTCTCAGGGCTAAGAAGAAATGCAAGTGCCATTTGTGCATTTGCCCAAGTTGTCTTCCACAAGTTGCCCACCTCCTGGGTTGAGGTCTCCAGAGAGGGACCATCACAAACAGAGAATTTCATATTCAAGTGAGCAGACAACAGCATTCACAAATTCAAATTAATGTTATGGAAAAATTGTCACCAGGAAAAAACTACCCAGACTCAGTGCCAGTGATATCAAAGTTAAAAAGGTATTTAAAAATCAAACAAAATATTACAAGTACAAATATTATGTTGTAAGGCACAAAAAGCTGTACTAACGATCAATTATTAATTACAAAGTTTTAGCTTACTATTTAAGTAAGTAATTTGCATAACGGTTGAAAAAAGAGCAAGAATTATTAAAGTTTTTTTCTCTCTCTAAATATGTGTGGTTTGCTTGGTCTAAAACACTCAAGAAATAAAGAGCAGGGCTAAAATCTCTTCTTGTTTGCACCTGCCAAGCCACACTGAAGTCAGCAAACTGATATGGGTGTAAACCCAGAGAGAATGTCAATCTGCATTTTCTGCTGTAGAGCTCACACTTGCTGCTTGAGAGGCAGACTGATGGATCTGAAGCCACAAAAGTCTGAATCCAGATTTCTAGCTCTAGATGCTCTGGTCTGTCAGATAAGGTGAGCACTTGGCAGCTCTGAGTTTGACGAGAGGCCCAGAATGTTTTGGAATTCAGAGGACGATTTCAATGACTAAATATTCATTTTGAGCCTAAGGTGATTTTCTGCTTGTGTAGAACTTGGTCATAAATCCTTGATGTTTAGATAGCCATTTCTGGTTTGTTGGTTTTTTATAAAATTAGAGATCACTTGCCACTTTTGGATCTGGTTAGTAGATCAGATTCTAGCTGCCCTCCAAAATATATGATCAGTTGTCTCTGGCTTCTTCAAATCAAGTCAGTTGTCTTTCTGACAGGAAAAAACCTTCTTCCCCCTGAGATGCACATGCAAGTTAAAGTCAGAGTTCATGCATGGCTACAGGCATGATTTGGTAATGCACTTGGATGGTTCATAATACAGGTTTATGGCGGATTTGAAGAATGAAGACAGCGATACTAGATGTTCGAGTTTGGAGCTCAAAAGATATGAAGACTTTAATGCAGAATCTCTTCTATTTCTTCTCTAAATGTTACCTTTTTCAGAAATTTTAGGAGGAAGAAAACTGGTAGACTTCCCTGCCTGCAAATTCCCCTCTTTGCATAAGGAGGATTCTAATATTCATCCAATCTGTGGTGCTTGGCCCTGAAAATATGTAGCATTATGCACTCTTACATAGCAGTTTCTGGAAAACTTTTCAATATGATGTTTCCATTCCTTAAAGCCAAGGTAAGAGAACACTATTAATGATCAAGTCATGTAATTCCCAAGTGGCATTAATGCTCGGTGAAAATAGAAGTAGAGGCAGAGAAGGGGCTTTTGTAAGTGCTTTGATAGGAAGAACTGCCATATGCCTATGTCCCAATGCAGGGCTGGTTCCCATGCAGAGGGGACTCTTCTCTCAGAAGGATACCAGTGCAATAACCAGGGACATGTGAGGTGGTACTTGGTGTGATGTAAGGGCTGTCTGAGCGAGTAAACGGACTGCGTTGAACTGCTTGGCATGTATTATTCACTGCAGTGTAACATTGAGTTTTGGCACCACAGTACAGTAGCAGCTTTTACACAGTGAACAAGCGAAAAAGTGTGTCTGAATTTTTCCATGAGCAGTCAAAAGCCTTTGTGTCTGATAAACTCTTGCAGAGATAGTAATTTAGAAGAACTTTGGCATTGATTAAACAGGTCACATCTGATGTATTATGCATAAATGTGCCTAAAAAGTGCTAGTCTTCATAAATAAAGCAAATATGATGAGGTGATATATATTTCTTTCTGAAAACCAGTAGTCACTTGGACTCAACAAAGAGTAATTAATACAGTTTTAAAAGATATGCTATATAATTCCATGAATACTTAAGGCTAGGATGAAATAATACCCTATATTTGTTTTGAACCACAATGAATAATATGATTATTTTTACTTTGCAAGAGGTCACAACAAATGTTTGAGATTTAAGCTGCCATAACTACAAATTTAGCAGAAAGTAGGCATTTAATGATAGATTTCATTGCTGTGGTTTAGGTTTTATTTTGAATGTTTGTTTTTGTCTTAAAAACACTAATGCTAAAATGTTGTCTCAAATCTTTATTTTTGAATTACTTATTATATCGCCATAAATTACAGGGTGCAGTAAAAGCCAGATTTAAAAGGAGGCATACTTTACTTTCTCATATTTCTAAAAATAGTGCAACGTTTATGAAACACGAATCATCATTAAAAAAGTTCTTTTTATACAACTGAAGTTGCTAGTGCTGAACTAGTGGCTTTCCTCCAAGTGGCACAATGGACTGCTCCAAATTTAGGTCTGTAATGGTAGAGGTTAACTTTAGGAAGTCTGAGTAAAACTGTAATCTATAATTCTGCCACAATTACAATGTTTTCTTTCAAATGATAGTGAAGTCCCTGGGGTGAATGCTAGCATATACCTTGTAAAGATGTTCTTATGGCTTTTATTGTTTTGATGC
Organism: Astur gentilis; assembly: GCF_929443795.1. Classification (NCBI taxonomy): domain Eukaryota; kingdom Metazoa; phylum Chordata; class Aves; order Accipitriformes; family Accipitridae; genus Astur; species Astur gentilis. The sequence goes on along the minus strand of NC_064880.1, from coordinate 23,664,934 downwards.
TTTTGCATTTTCAGCACATGTTATTAGATTCGGCAAAAGACCTGGGCTGCGACCCAGGACTGTTTAGAGGCTGTGGGTTGCAGTCGGCTCTCAGCACTCAGCCAGACGCAAAGGGTGGAGCACATAGTTGATAGCGAAGAGATGCATATGCCACGTTGACAAGATGATGGGTAAACAAAGCTTAAGGGACACTTGTTAAACTCAACATAGTCAAAAATGAATCTTTTTCCATGATATTTTTAGAAGGCTTCAGCCTAAAGAAAACATTCACCTGTGTGACCTGAGGAAAAGTGTAGAGAACTGGTTGCTGTTTAGCCATCAAGAAAACCATATGTGCATCTTTTTCAGATGCCCTCATCAGTTCTTTCCTTCCGGGCATATTTTTGGAAGACTCGCACATCTCCCCCTGTGAATCACAGTATCCTGCTGGCTTGTCAGTGAGGTGGGACCAACACACGTCAACCCTGAACCTAAATCATATCGAGTAGGTGTGACGTGAGGGCTGCCGGCAGCCAATGCTCCTTTACCAGGCCACTGAAGGAACTCTGCATTACTGCTGCAAATACTGCTGCTTGTTCCCTCAGCTCATGGTATAGCCCCTATAAGGGGGAACCTGAAGTATGTAGCCATTATAATGTTACCTCTGCCTGGGAGTGAAAGCAGCTGGGTGTCTCCCAGCATTTAAATAGAGGCCTCTGGTGTGAGCAGGATGACCCTGGAGAAGTAGGGGTACATAGGTAGCAATCCAGATGGGAAGCAGTGCAGCTGAGAGGCTGTCAGCACCATTGGGGCTTGGCCTGGACAATAAAAAGGTTCAGAATCATTGGTATTGAAAGCAGGTGTGTTGTCAGCAGAAGGCAGTAACAGCCTGGCTGGGGAGAGCTGCATAGGGACCAAACATGGGCCCCCTTGCTGGCACAGGGGTGCAGAGGAACAGCTCCTGGTGAAATGAGATTTCTGAGCAGGAATTTAATAACGAGTTCTTTCAAGCATACCCTAAATAAATGAAAATGTAGTGGAAATCGTTCTTAGCTAACTTCACCAAAGCTTTTGGCCTAACGTGCTGCAGACGTTAGCGCAGCAAGAAGGTGGCCTGTGCTGCTGCCCGTACTCTGTCAGGAAGACAAAGAATCTGGGAGAAGCATCAATCTGTTTCTCTTCACAGGGCTGTCTCTTCCCCCCTTTGTCAGTCAAAGGTGTCAATGTCTCTCCCCTCTATCCTCCCCCCTCCCGGAGTTGAGTCGTGTCAGTCATTCCTGTTTTTTTCTTTTTATTAATGATTTTGCAAGGCTATGTCATTACTGTGCTATACATTTTTATACAGATGGCACGACTGTGCATTTTAATGGCAAATCTGTTTCTCACATAACGCCTGAACTGCAAAAAGACTTTGACAGACTGGTTCAAGGAAAACAAACTGGTTTTAAATGTAGCAAAAACTAAAACAATGCCTTTTGGCTCTCCTAATCATCTGAACTCAAAGGATGATTTTATTTGGAAGTCAGAAATCTTAAGGAGAAGAGTGGACCAAACTTGTGTGTTGAAAGAAACCAGGGGAAAGAGATAGAGGTTCATCATTCATGGGCTGTATGTTTTGTTCAGCAAGACACGGAGGATTCATCCTTGATCCTCAAACTAACCATGTTTCATCAGAACAGAATTTGGCCTGTAAGTCTGGAGAGTTTTGGACCCTGCAGTTTTTTAATTTCAGGAAGAACTGAGGTATTAAATTTATAAATGTGAAGAGTAGAATGCAGGGGAAAGAAAACAACCAGAAAATAAAAAATATGTATATGTTAAATACCATCAAAAGCAAAGAGCAGAATACATATTTGTCCATTTTTGGAGAAGCCTATTTATTCTTTGCTCATCTCCTTTGCATTTTATGTTCTTTTAAGCCTGCATAAGTGCAAACAGTTCTCACTGGTCCTATCATGACCGTTCTCTAAAGTCACACATCAGTTTCTGTTTACATCCCTATCCGTTTATCTGTTTAATGTCTTTACCTTGCAAGTGATTGCATTGGTTTTGTGTGGCAAGGTTTTGGTAGCAGGGTGGGGGTTATAGGGGTGGCTTCTGTAAGAAGCTGCTGGAAGCTTCCCCTGTGTTCAAGAGAGAGCGAGCCCATACTAGCCGGCTCTAAGACGGACCTGCCGCCAGCCAAGGCCGAGCCAATCAGTGATAGTGGTAATGCCTCTGTGACAACATTTTTAAGAAGGAAAAAAAGTTGGGACAGGGAGAAACAGCTGCTGGAGTGAGGAGTGAGAACATGTAAGAGAAACAAGCCTGCGGACACCAAGGTCAGTGAAGAAGGAGGGGGAGGAGATGCTCCAGGCGCCGGAGCGAAGATTCCCCTGCAGCCCGTGGGGAAGACCCTGGTGAGGCAGGCTGTCCCCCTGCGGTCCAGGGAGGTCCACGGTGGAGCAGATATCCACCTGCAGCCTGTGGAGGACCCCACGCCGGAGCAGGTGGGTTGCCGAAGGAGGCTGTGACCCCGTGGGAACCCCGCGCTGCAGCAGGTTCCTGGCAGGATCTGTGGAGAGAGGAGCCCACGGAGCAGGTTTTCTGGCAGGACTTGTGACCCCGTGGGGGACCCACACTGGAGCAGTGTGCTCCTGAAGGACTGCACACCGTGGAAAGGACCCATGCCAGAGCAGTTCGTGAAGAACCGCAGCCCGTGGGAATGGCTCACGTTGGAGGAGTTCGTGGAGGACTGTCTCCCGTGGGTGGGACCCCACGCTGGAGCAGGGGAAGAGTGTGATCAGCCCTCGCCCTGAGGAGGTGAAGCAGCAGAAAATAACATATGAAGACCATAAACCCCATCCCTGTCCCCCTGTGCCGCTGGGAGGGCTTGGTGGAGAAATCCGGGAGTGAAGTTGTGCCTGGGAAGAAGGGAGGGGTGGTGGCAAGGTGTTCTGAGATTTCGTTTTATTTCTCATTACCTTGCTCTGGTTGATTTGTAATAAATTGAGTTAATTTTCCCAAATTGAGTCTGTTTTGCCCGTGACGGTAATTAGTGAATGATCTCTCCTGTCCTTATCCCGACCCGCAAGCTTTTTGTCATATTTTTCTCTCCCCTGTCCAGCTGAGGATGGGGGAGTGATAGAGCGGCTTTGGTGGGCACCTGGTGCTCAGCCAGGGTCAACCCATCACAGTGATACATGGACACAATTCACAGTAGCCCTGATCTTTCATTGGCTTCTACACTGTGTAGTTTGGTAGCTCAAATCAGATATGTTAGTCCTCTCTATTTGCTCTGCTTCAATGTTCTCACTCACATGAATTGGCTGAGGTCAGTAGAGAGATGCTGGTATCTTAAAGCTCTTGCATGTCTGAATTTTCACATCCTTGATGCCTTTATATCCCAAATTCAAAGGACTTGACAACTTATTGCTTTGGCACTTATATTCATAGTGAATAAATCTCAATGGCTATATTCGAAAGGATGACTGGTAAGAAGGGGAGGAGAAATTAATTCTTATTAGCACTGCAAACCCAGATATTCCCTGAAGGCCCCAAACAGCAGCAAATTCTGTCTGTCATATCATTGGGTGTGTTCTTGTCTATGCTGGCTGCAGTGAAGTGTAAGAATAGTAATGTTCAGAAGTCTATAAATATTTGCTCTAACAACATTTGAGGAGCTAGGGAAAATGAGTATGAGATGGAAAGCATAGATAGACCTCGCTGCTGTTATTGACATCTCAGTCTCTTGAAGCAACACAAAGGTCTCCCTGTAGGTAAGAGGGACCACTAGCTGCTAATGATGCTCTGAGGTGCTGGAAAGACAATATAATGTACAGGCATTCTCTTGCTCCAAATTTTCAGCAGAAATTAGCATTTTCAGCTGCTGCTCTTGATCTGCTGGAGACCCACCAGTGTTCAGATTTGGCTCCCAGGGTGTTTTCCTTTTTTGTAGGCTGGCTGACTGTAAACATCTGGGTTTTGGTAGGCTGGTACTTCAATAACATTGCAAAAGTTGAGGTGAGGGAAAAGTACTTGTTGGAGTGTCTGCTCCCTCTTTCTTCTTCCAGTCTTAACGTTGAGCTAGTGTCAGAATGAAATCACATGCTCATTGACCACAGCTGCATTTTATATCCACTTCCGCAGCATGTGTGTAGGACTATAAACACAAAATATTGGAAAGTTGTTTCTGGAACAATGTATATAATTAAAAAAGCATCATTTACAGCATTCTTTCATGACAAAGTGTTATGTCACTTTTGTTTCATCATAAATAAAAGGGGCGTTGGATAAATTCTTGGTATGATGGGAAAGCTGCCAAACATGAATGTGGCTTGAATTTATCAGAAATCATTATTATTTTTATTCACTATGTTATATAAAGGCATCCTTTTGTGTGGCATGAGTAACTTCATCTCCAGCCTAAATATGTGGCAGGTGAAAACCATTGCAGAGACATCACAATGGTAATTTTTTAAAAAGTTATTCCAAATTTCTCTCCCCACCTCCCGCCCCCACCCCCCCTGAAGTATTTTTCCTCCATGAAGACTGTTCTCCTGTTCTAATGCTTGTTTTATCTAATTTGAGTGCTCCAGCAGGCTTCCAGGACTGTTTCGGGTAGGCTGGAAGGGGCTGTGATGGTACAAGAACACAGAGCAGGTAGAAATGGACCAGAGATGAAAAGATTGAGCTCTGTATGCAAAAAGCTTTACTGATAGTGTGAACTTGGAATATTTCAAGTACAGTTGATATTTTTGTTATGACCTCGTGGAACAAGGATGTGTTTCTGCCTCTTTTTTTTTTTTTTTTTTTTTTTTTTTAAGGTAATTTTGGAAGTGTGTTGGTTTTGGCTGGGATAGAGTTAATCTTCTTCACAGTAGCTAGTGTGGGGCTATGTTTTGGATTTGTGCTGAAAACAGTGTTGATAACACAGGGATGTTTTAGTTACTGCTGAGCAGCACTTATACAGAGCCAAGGCTTTTTCTGCTTCTCACCTCACCCCACCCCACCAGTGAGTAGGCTGGGGGGCCACAAGAAATTGGGAGGAGACACCGCTGGGACAGCTGACCCCAACTGACCAAAGGGATATTCCAGACCATATGGCATCATGCTCAGCATATAAAGCTGGGGGAAGTTGGCTCGAAGGGGTGGATTGCTGCTTGGGCATTGGTCAGCTGGTGGTGAGCAGTTGCATTGTGCATCACTTGTCTTTTCTTGGGTCTAATTTATCTCTTTTTGTTCCTTTTCATTACAATTATTATTGTTGTTATTATATCTGTATTGTTATTATTATTTTAGTTATTAAACTGTTCTTATCTCAACCCATAAGTTTTACTTTTTTCCCCCAACTATCTTCCCTATCCCACTTTGAGCAGGGAGGAGTGAGCAAGTGACTGCATGGTGCTTAGTTGCTGGCTGGGGTTAAACCATGACAGGAAGCAGTAAGTAATAACATTTGATGTACAAAATCTAACAAGGCTTTGAGTTTTCAGGTTGCAATTAGTAAATAGTACATAAAACCAACTGGGTAGATGCTTTACACTTCATTCTCAACACTGACCTGAACACCCTCAGCTGGGTACAATTGTTATTGTTCCCTGTGTCCAGTCATTAACCTGTATGAAGATGATGATTGACAGCTACTTGAGATGGTACAGAAACTGAATACATGCAGAAACATTTCAGTGACATCTAGATGAAAAATCACTTTAGTCATGTCTTCAAACCTTTTGATTGACCTTTTTACAAGCAGAGTTTTGCTTATGTAAGTGATTGCAGAACGCAGCTTTCAAGAATGTGGCCCTGAGAGCTTTTTGCATAGAAGTCCTGTGGAAACAGAAACTACTATTCTCGGAAAGGCCAACATTTTCTTTTTTGGTCGTCCAGTCCATGAGAAGATAGAAAGGCAGTGATTTCATCCAAATCAGCAGCTAGTTAACTGAGACAAGCTTGTAGGTAGATGTAGACACAGGTAAGCTTCTCAAACCCGTCTTTAATAACTCTTAGCAATAGCATTATAGGCTTGTAAGAGTTTAGCTAGTATCTTGCTTTCTTTTGAAATTTTTACTCCTATTCCATAGCTCTTGTGATCTGTACTTGTCCAGATGCTCACCCACATGAATTTATACTTGATGTAAAAGGATGAGCAGAGGCTAGCACTTTGAGCCGTGGCAGCATGCTAATGACTGTCTTCTTGGCAACAAGGAGGCATAATATCTTTTAAAGAGTTAGATATATAGTACCTGCGGGGGTGGGGGTCAACTGGATAACAGCCACATAATTCTGTACGGGGCTGAAAGAAGGTAGAAAGCAAAGCTCTGATTTGTTGTGGGTGTTTTAATGGGACTGTTTGGTACTAAAATAGTTTAGTGTAGGAACTGGAAAATTTGCAAGGGCTCCTGTCTTTACGGATCAGGATAGTAAGAGATTCCAATCCATCCTCCACCTTTGCTCAGAATGTAGTGGCATTTGAGATGTGAAGAGTTTATTCACTGTCTTATCCTGGTTTTGGCTGGAATAAAGTTAATTTTCTTCCTAGTAGCTGGTGTAGTGCTGTGTTTTGGATTTAGGATGAGAATGATGTTGATAACATACTGAGGTTTTAGTTGTTGCTAAGCAGTGTTTATACTAAGTCAAGGACTTTTCAGCTTCTTATACTGCCCTGCCAGTGGAGGCTGGGAGTGCAGAAGAAGATGGGAGGGGACACAGCCAGGACAGTTGACCCAAATGAGCCAAAGGGGCACGCCATACCATATTATATCATGCCCAGTATATAAACTGGGGGCAGTTGGCTGGGGGGCAATGCAGCTTGGGGATTGGCTGGGCATCAGTCAGCAGGTGGTGAGCAATTGTATTGTGCATCACTTGTTCTGTATATTCTATTATTAGTAGCAGTATTTTCCCTTCCTTTTCTGTCCTATTAAACTGTCTTTATCTCAGCCCACGAGTTTTACTTCCCCTCCCTTCCCCCCCCCCCCCCCAACCCACTGCGGGGTGGAGAGGAGTGAGTGAGCAGCTGTGCAGTGCTCAGTTGCTGGCTGGGGTTAAACCACGAGATGTCTATTCACTGTTTCTTCAGCAGGTAACTACTTACTCTGTGAAACGTTCCTGAGCAGATAGGTTGTGATGATTTGATGATGTCTTCTACGCATTTTGTTGAGACCGTGGCTTGCTATTTGTTTCTCAGTGGAAGTGAATGTAGTTTTGCTTACTGTGGGATTGTGACAAGTCACAGGCTATTGGAAATCAAGATAGAATTTCACTCCAATGATAAATTCCCCAGGGCAAATACCTGTGAATGTGCCCCATCCAAAAGGAATCACAGTGGGACTTGTCACAACTCTCTTCTGCGAACTGTCCATCAGTCTGAGCACCTATCCTGGGTGCAGCAGGGCTCCCTTCTAGCCCCAACCTTGGATTTTGTCCCTGTGGAAACCAGGCACTGGACACTGGTGCATGACTCCTCACCCTGGGGTGGAGGCAAAATGTGGCAAGGAGCTCGCCTCCAGGCTGAACGTGGCCATTGCTGCTCCCCACAAACGTGGCAATTGGATCTTTCTCTTGAAGGGAAACCCCTGGAAGAGATCCACATTTTGGCCATGGAATTCATTCCCTGACTAACACTCGTGGGATATCCTTGTTCCTATTACAAACAGCAACAAAGCTGTTGTTCATGAGAAGTTGTGTTTCCCCTTTTTATTAACAGTGCATTAGGAGAACTAATTGGGGCACCTTGGAGATTTCCCTTCTGGGAATCCAGGCTATAAATATCTTTACTGCTCAGCAAGGAGCTCTGCAGAGTGGGACTGTATGGGGGATGCTACAGCTGGCTACACAATGCAGCCTCTATGTGGGTGTCTCTGTTAGATTAAGAGAAGCTATAAAGCCACTTCACTGAAAAGTGGTTGTAATTTTTCATCAAAACACTTTTTAATTGAAAAAAATAGCTTTGATTTGCTGGAAAAATTTATGTGGTGAGCTTCTGCTATGGTTTAATTTTTCCGTTTTCCTTCTGTGAGAAAACCAAAACAATTTCACTTTTATCAGCAGAAAAAAAACCAAAACAAAGGAAGAGGAAGGATGCAGACAGGAAGAGAATAGTGATATTTATGCTGTTGGGCTTCAGAAATGGACCCCTCCCTTTCCATTTGTTTAGTAAAGATGCAAATAAAAAATTACGAACAAAGCCTTGGGGGGGGGGTTTGGGGAGTTTCACAGTGACTGGCTTCAAACATTTCTTATGAGGCTGATGGAAAGCATAGACCTTCCCCAAAGGGTGTTTCAGAGTGAGAGCCCAGCTTAGGCACTTTGCGTTTCCATCTGATGGGTCCCAGAGTCTTCCCCATTGCCTGAAGGTGGAGCCTGGGCAGACTGGATGCCTAATTTTAATTTTGGCAGCACAAACATTGCCAAATGTTCATTTTGTGTGCATGTGTATGACTGAGTAAAACTTGAGAAATTCTTAACTAACTTCATGCCTTAGTCATAGATAGAAACATGGCTAGAAGTGAGTTTTGATCTTGATGGCTAATAAATGTTAAAATGAGAGAAAAATCATAAAATGCTGTGATAAAGGTCCGGAGGAGGAGATGTCCATAAAATCACGACTGGCACTGGGAGAGTGGATAGGGACTACTTGTTGTGATGGGTTAACCCTGGCTGAACGCCAGATGCCCACCAAAGCCGCTCTATCACTCCCCCATCCTCAGCTGGACGGGGGAGAGAAAATATAACAAAAGGCTTGCGGGTCAAGATAAGGACAGGAGAGATCATTCACTAATTACCGTCACGGGCAAAACAGACTCAATTTGGGAAAATTAACTCAATTTATTACAAATCAACCAGAGCAAGGTAATGAGAAATAAAATGAAATCTCAGAACACCTTCCCACCACCCCTCCCTTCTTCCCGGGCACAACTACACTCCCGGATTTCTCCACCAAGCCCCCCCAGAGGCACAGGGGGACAGGGATGGGGTTTATGGTCATCACACGTTATTTTCTGCCGCTTCACCTCCTCAGGGCGAGGGCTGATCACACTCTTCCCCTGCTCCAGCGTGGGGTCCCACCCACGGGAGACAGTCCTCCACGAACTCCTCCAACATGGGCCATTCCCACGGGCTGCAGTTCTTCACGAACTGCTCTGGCATGGGTCCTTTCCACAGTGTGCAGTCCTTCAGGAGCACACTGCTCCAGCGTGGGTCCCCCACGGGGTCACAAGTCCTGCCAGAAAACCTGCTCCGTGGGCTCCTCTCTCCACAGATCCTGCCAGGAACCTGCTGCAGCGCGGGGTTCCCACGGGGTCACAGCCTCCTTCGGCAACCCACCTGCTCCGGCGTGGGGTCCTCCACAGGCTGCAGGTGGAGATCTGCTCCACCGTGGACCTCCCTGGACCGCAGGGGGACAGCCTGCCTCACCAGGGTCTTCCCCACGGGCTGCAGGGGAATCTTCGCTCCGGCGCCTGGAGCATCTCCTCCCCCTCCTTCTTCACTGACCTTGGTGTCCGCAGGCTTGTTTCTCTTACATGTTCTCACTCCTCACTCCGGCGGCTGTTTTCTCTCCGTCCCAACTTTTTTTCCTTCTTAAAAATGTTGTCACAGAGGCGTTACCACTATCACTGATTGGCTCGGCCTTGGCCAGCGGCGGGTCCGTCTTAGAGCCGGCTAGTATGGGCTCGCTCTCTCTTGAACACAGGGGAAGCTTCCAGCAGCTTCTTACAGAAGCCACCCCTGTAACCCCCCCACCCCCTCACCCCCCGCTACCAAAACCTTGCCAGACAAAACCAATACACTTGTGCATTGGGGTTTTTTGTTGTTGCAAGAGCTAGGGGACGTCATACGAAGGTGGTGGACAGTGTTTTCTCCCATGATGTGCAGTACCCCAATGTGCTCACCTTCCTCTCTTACAGTGCCATTGGCAGCTGCTTGGCTGCCTGATCAGACACTAAACTTAGAGGCATGCTTGATGTGACTGTGGGCGGTAAGCAGGAGCATGAGATGGTGTGCAGCTTGTCTTCTGCTCTGAGCGTATGAAGTCGGTGACTTATGCTATTTTTCCTCTCTTTTTGCTTTTCCCCTCTGTGCCCTGCACCCCATTCCTTAGTCCTCAGAGCACTGGGTGCTGCTTTGTGTGTTCCGTGGCTGCCCTGAGAGAGGCAGTTTGACACCAGGCATTGGCAGCCTTCAGAGGCTGGGTGCTGCATTCAAACAGCCCCTCCTGTCCTCCATGGCAGCTTCTACCTGCCCATGTCTAGTGTGCCTGCTTATTTGACAAAGTTAACTTGATCCTTGTTGCAAAAAGTCAGGAGGTTGAGACGTGAGCTGTGTGTTAGTGCTGTGTTTTTGCAATTTCCTGCCCAGTGTGACTTTGACTGAAATCAGCACTGAGCATTGTCACCATGCTTAGAAAAAATTGCAGCAGAAAGCCCTGCCCCGGCGGTGCCACACCTCTGCCCAGCTGTGTGCTTCCCCCTGGGAACTGCTCTTCTTTCACAGTTCCACTGGAGTTGTGCTGCAGGGAAGCAGAAAAGGTGAACCCCGAGGAAGAGTTGTGCAAGGGTCAGAGTAATTCCTGACATGGGGCTGTTGGGGCCCAGGGTAAGGAGCGCTCAGTAGCCCGAGTGGTTTGGCTTGGTATTCATGTGTTTGGGAGGGAGTGTCAGGAGCAAATGGCACCACGGGGAGGTCAAGCTGAGAAAGGGACGGTGCAGGGATTTCTGCAGATAGGGAGCACATGGCAGAAACTAATAATAACACTCTGGCTTCAAAGAGAGATGAAGAGAAAGAGAGCCTGGGACAGGGAGAGGGGTGGAAGAGAAGGTCCGTGTTCAAACTGATGGATAAACTTCCACTGACTTCCCTGGAGCTTCTGGTTAATTGCCATCACCTGGAAATGGATCGGAGAGGGGAAGTGGCCTTGTCACTGAGGGTGTATTTGGCTGCTTGGGCAGTCTGCGCTTGGGGAAGACACTTGCGTGGTCAGCAGAAAGACACTTGGCCAGCAGAAAGCTCCGGTTTGTCACTCTGATACTGCTTGCTAGCAGAAGCGTATCTTGATGGGAAGCTGAGGACTTCATATGGCTTGAAACCAAAAGCTACTCAGCAGTAGAAATGCAAAATTGTTTTAGGGAAAGGCTGAGCCCATACTCAAATTTCCAGATTAGCAGTGTCTGTCTTTTAGTGTCTCCAGAGTTTTCTATCTTTGTGGCTAATGAAAAATAGACAAGCTCCTTATTTTAGAATAATTAGCAGAGTTCTAGAAACTTTTCTCCATTGTTGTTTGCAGAAGTACAAACTTCGTGGGTCAGGAAAACTGCAGAATCCAGAGAGAATAAACTGCATTAACATTTTAGCAGTTGTGTGTGACCCTTGTGCATGCATGTTTGCTATTATTTCTAGGAGCTCCCTGGATGATAAGCATGATATAAAAAATTTAACCACAAAGAAAAAAAAAAAATGTTTAAAGGACCGTTATGGGTCTGACTAATCCCAGAAAAGCAAGGAAGTTCAGGATTCAGCCGACTCCATCTGTAGTGCTGGTTGTGCTGGTTTTCATTAGTGAAATCAGAGTGTCAGATGATGCAATTCACCACTGGCTCTGTATCACCCAGAACCAGAACCTTTTTGCTTGTGGTTTTTAAAATCCTAGAAATGTAGAGCAGAAAGGACCTCAAGAGATCTTCTCACCCTCTGGAAGGATATGGAATCAAATGTACATACTCCATCACTAGCATGTGCTCATCAAGGTTTTTACAAAAACTTCTAGAAAAGTACAGCCTGTGGTTTTTCCCTCTCCAGTATTTCTTAATCTGTGGCCAGAAACCCAACTTGAATCATGTTTAGGATTGAGGTGGTTCAATCTTCTCACTTGCTGTGTTGATTCCTTGGCCTTCAGGCTGGTTTTGAGCACTATCTCTTTTTCTGCATTAAAACGCTGTGCTCTCGTGTGTGAGGGAGGAGTGAGGGTCGCCCAGGTCCCAAAGCAGAGAGGCAAGAATGCAGTGGTGGCCTGACCAAGCAAAGGCTGGAGATGCTGTCACTCGCATTAGGTCAGCTGAAATACTGTTTCTAAACTGGGCTTCAGGCAGAATGTGACGTTTCATGTGTGACCCATCCATTTAGATGCTGATCCTTGTGCTCTGAAAGTGCTGTCCGGCTCCCTCCTCTTCTTCCCCTCAGCCGATGCTAGCTGCTCCAGGCTGCAGAGATGGGAAGTGGGGAGCAGCAGGGATTGGCTCTGCTCTGTGCAAACCCCTTCTGGGAGGGGGACACCAAGGAAGATCAGATGTTATCAGGTTTGGCTCCCACAAAGTAAATTACTTTGCCTTCTTCCACCTTCTTCCTGTTGCTAAATGCAACTTGAAACAAGCATAGAAACAACCATATGTTGTCGTGGTACCTCAGACCAAAAATGAAAATGTTAAATGTTTTACCTTTTTAGTGGAGAAAATGGAGCAGTTGCTGGGGAGCTGAGCAAATACTTCAGCATTGACAGTATAGTCAGCTGACTACTACATGTGTCTGAACAAAAAAAATTCGCTGTATTGGCCAAAGCTGTGCTCATTCCCCTGTTTGAATTTGCTTCCCACAGCAATTCTAGTGGACCAAGAATTATTCATAGATATTTCCAGGAATAATGAATAAAACCAAATTGTAAGCTGCTTGCAGGCATAGTCAGAAGGTCTAATTTTCCAGATTATTCAATGTGAATTATTAATTCTGCTTTACTAATGTAGAGCAGTCTCCTGGTGTTTAAGAGCAGACAGCCTGCTTTATTAGTTCATTGCTGATACCTGCCCGTATTTTTCATGTCACATTACATTTACCTTTTTCTGCCTTCCTGAATCAAATCTGGCAGCAAGGGTGGGAGTCATGTCTGCAAGACATGAGCTGTTTGGTAACTTGACTGTTGCTGAGGGCTCTTCAGTCTTTGGACACATGTGAACACATCCCTCGTAGGGCAGTGGGAGTTGTGAGCCTGCATCAAAAAAAAAAAAGAAAGAAAAAACCCCAAACTTGTAGCTTACAATAAAACCAAGACAACAAAAGACAACCCCCACCCCGCATTCCTTGGCTATAACCGTTTGTTGCGTTTTTGCTGTGTTTGTCTCTAGTAAACTGTGCCAGAGAGGCCCAGTGCTCAACTGCCTGTGATTTGCCAGGTTTAGGTGGGTAGTGTACAGGTGGCTGCTCTAACCTCTGGGCTGAGAAGGCACTGGGGCTTAGCTTGTCTGGAAGGAAAGCCTGTTGCAATTTCAGGATCAAATCCTACATGTTGTATAATTTTGGAGTAATTTCAGTGACTTACTAGAGTTGGGATTTACTCTGGATTTACACCAGGATGAATTTCATCTGACAGATAAAATAATGCTCAGAGCATCTATGCCAAAATTGAACAAAAAGTAAACACTTCAGTCTCTTGAGGACGCTCATCCCCAAGTGATGATGGAAAAAATAAAGGAGCTTTGCATTCTGGCAGGTAACTCTCAAGAGCTAGTAAGCTGAAGGAGATGAAGAAAAAAATAACAGCACAGTGAACCAAGCCATTACAAGTGCTTTGGAACTGACTCATTTAAAATGTTTTTTAAAAAAGGGTTAGAAAATTCAGGTCTCACTTTCCCTGCAGAGCTAGGAGGCAGTAAGATGTGGTGGTGTTTGTGTGTTGTAGAAGTGGGCAGGACAAATGGGGTGCTCAGTCAGCTGGAAGGTGAGCTGCAGTGTGGGGACAGTACAGCTGCCAGGTCTCCGGAGCCCAGTGCAGTATGTGTTTTCCTATCTACTCTGATCTAGTTTGTGGCAAGGATAAGAAATGCCACAAAAATGAAGGTCTTAACAATCCACCCTTACTCATTGTACATAAACATTCTTCTTTGTATAGGACAACATATTGTAGCTGAAAGCAGCCTTTTTTCTGTGGCCATCCATCTGTCCCCCCCCCGGTTCCTATGTACTACAGTGTATAGCTGGGCTTCTGTGGCTTCTGCTGATTTCTAGCAGGGAGGGTGTGTTTGTTACAACAACTACAGACGGTACAATGAGGCTGTTCTTAGTCTCCAGGTCAGTACCAACAACTGAGTTACCACAAGAATTTGGTTTTAATAAATAAAATAATATTTTAAAAAGACATTTTATCTCAAAAAGGTTGTTACTCATTTTCCCCTGGCCCTGTCTTGCTTTTTCTTTTCTGGCTACTTGATGTATAAGTTGCAGTTGCTTAATGACATAATACTCTTATCTCCTAAAACATTCTTCATTAATTGGACTCAAAATTTCTATAACTTCTTATTTTAGATAGGAACCATACATTTTGGAGTATGCAGCACCCCTCTTCTGTAAAATATACAGACCCTTCCACTGCATTGTATTTTACTCACCGGTTTTGGATATCCTTTATCAAAAGAGCCACTAGTGAGACTTTCCAATTCTCTTTCCATGGGCACATAATATGCTCTGTGTCTTTAATTAGCACCTCTCCCCCTTCCCCCTCTCCCAGGAAAAAGCCAAACCTTCTTCACTACCAAAATGGCCTGTCAAAACCTGACAACTGAAGTTCTGCCTTGTCAATATAAAATTGTCTGTACCACTGTGCAAGCTGAATATTTGGGACTGGTGCAAAATAACGCACCAGCTGCATTGTCTGCTTTCCTACTTTATTCCATTTCTGCTTAATTTTTTCAGGACTACTGAAGGATTTCTGGACTCCCCTGAGCATTTGCTATAGAAAACAGATCATGTTTCCTTAGGGGCTGTGTGGAGAATTTCTCTAAAAGAGTATTTGTGGATGCATATGGAAGTTGTACATGTATATCCATTTCTATATGCTTTCCTGTGTGTATTAGTATACTCAGAAGTACTGAGAACTCTTCTGTCAAAGGGTACGTGAATTCAAGCATTGTTTTCCTCTTAGAAGTGGGATTTTACTGGGAATGCTGGCAGGCCCCTCACAACAGAAGGACGGGTGGGTGCTGCTACTGTATATATCTGTTGTTGTCACATTGGATTTTGTGCAATAAAAATAAAAGCCTTGGTCAGAAGTGTCATAAAAGTTTGATTGACTTTCCTCTTTAATTGCTTATCATCCTTGAAGAGACTTCTTGGCATTTAGAAACCAGTGAATCTGTTTCCCATTTCTTTAGGCTTTATAAATACACCCTGTTTATATTAAAATGGTAGACAAATATACATAAAGCTGGAAAACATGACCACAAACTCTTTTCCTCTCTCTATGCATTTTAAAAAAAAACAACACCAAAACCTAAAGACACTTTTATTGTTGCTAAACTTTTGCCCTTGGCTGGTAGAGCCTTCTTTATGTTTTAACAGATCCAGACATCCTTTTCATGTGGTCCTTGGATGTTCTATATTTTATATCTCTTGTGGCTTTATAAAAAGGGAAGAATGAGCTTGCTGCACAAACATATCTGATGGTAATTTTTTTGTTGTTTTTTGCAAGTCAGAAGTATTGTGACGTTTCCATTTTGAAAAGAAAGTTGTTTCTCCCTGCTCTGGGAAGCTGTGTTAAAGGGTTTCAGTAAGCCAACAGAACTGAGTAGGTGTAGTATTTTGGAGGTGGGTGCCGGGTATGGCCAGGCGAGTGCAGAGACCTTCTCTTGCTTGTGCTGTCATCTCCCACCATCAGAGACGTGGCCTGTGCTGCCTGCAGCCTGGTGTGGGGAGAGCTGCAAGCTTGCTGGGGCCTTTAGCACTGGGATAACATCCAGGGACTATTGCCACAGAGGTTTAACTCCTTTCGCATGCCTTTTCCCCCTGTTGTGGCATGCTTCTTGCTGTAGGGCAGCATCTTCCCCCAGACGCACTTGAGTCCTACAGAAATTGAATTCTAGGCTGTGCTGCAGAGGCAGACAGGGAAAGGAGCCTTGTCTGCACCGTACCCCTGGCTCAGGGAGCGAGTAAATGAGGTGCCTCTAGTTTGTTCAAATCAGCAGTGTGTGATCCAAAAGCGGAAAGAAAATGGAAACGAGGGACCAGTGCGGTGCTCTGTGGGGCTCTGACAAAGCTCTGGTGGGGCTTTTCACTGCCAAGGGGGACGGTGGGCAGGGAGAGGGGCTCATGAGGAACAGAGGAGGTCAGGGGCTGGATGAGGGGCCATTGACACCACTGCACCGCTGGAGTGAGCAGAAGTCCCTGGAGGGTCTCAGCCCTTGTGCAAGGAGATGCTCTGAACAGATTTGAAAGTGCCCAAATATGTGTGGGGCAGTTTTGTACCAGAAAAGAAACTTTGGTTTAATAGTACCAGCCTTCCATTCAGAGCAACAGAGCCCCCAGATGATTCACTGACTAAATACATCAACCTCCAAATATTTCTAGAGTAATAAAACCCAAGTTAAAGAGAAAGTGCAGCCGAGCCATGAAAAGATGTGTTAGTTGTAAAACCAGCCATATTAGAAAAAAAGGTTAACAAACAACATTTTCAGAAGTTTGCCAACTGTTTCCTTCTCATGTAAAGCATGACTTCAGTGCAGGTCTGTGTCAGCCCAGGGATGTGGCTGCTGTGGGCTTGGGAAAGGGGCTGGAGAGGCTGGGGCAGAGAAGCAAACTCCCCGATTTTCTTTTTGAGGTGCTGCATGCTTGTGTTACAGCTTCCAGGGCCTGAGAAATTCACCCCTCAGAATGAAATGCTTAAATGCTGGCAGAAGGTGCCTCCTGTTAGTGAATTTAAAAATGTAAGCTTATTTAAACAGGCAGAGTAGCAAACCACATGCCCCAGAGGGCTAATTTTGATCTTTCTACTCTGTTCAGGGTTCCTATGTGTGTTTGCTAGTCTTGTGGTCCATGCTGCAGTAGTTCTCATGGAGTGTTAACTTCACTGTTTGTATAGTTAACTCTTTTCTTACACAGCTTTATAAAACAGCATATTTCTACACAGCTGTACTGTTCTCATAGACGTGAAGGAAGTTGTTCTGCATCAGGACTTTCTGCTGTGCATGACAGGCAGTGAAGTTCACAATTTTAGTGATACATGAAACATAAGGTTAAGTTTCTGTAGCAGAAGGATCACATCTTGGTGCCTGTGGCTGGGGTTAAATCTCCACCTGCAACCCTGCTCACATAACACCAACACTACTGCTTCAGGAACTCACCTTACTGTCCCGGCTCTTTTACAGAAAGGTAGTTCCTCCAGATTGAACCAGTGACTTTCGTGCAGTTTGGCACTTACTTTGCCATTTAATTCTGAGATTAAAGGGATATAATATCTTTCATGACTCAGATGACTACAGAAAACCTTAAATCCAAACTGCAATTCCATTCTGCAATTCAAGATCAGTGCTCTGGAAAAAAAAAAAAAAAAAGGCTGATATTTTTTGCCAGTTACCAAAATCAGCAGCTGATTGGCACCAAGCTACCTGGGGTATCTCAAAACTTTTCAGAAATGGGAAAATTCATTTGGAGAACAGGAATGCTTTGACTGTAGGCTTCAGCAGTGAGGTACTCAGGTTTTACTCACTTGCAGGATTTAAAAGGTGTATTAGGAAAAGTCTTACATGTCACTTAAGGGAGATAAAAGAGAGATACGCTAGACCAGGAGTAAATGTCCTCTCTGGGACGTTTCTGCTCAAAATTATCCTTAAGGTTTAATACTGGAAAATGGTTTGCTGCTATGGGCTGATCCCAAGCTTTTTCCTTTCAAAGATGTTTCCTCATCTGCTTACTTGATCAAACCCACATTATTCTGCTACCCCAAGCCTTCCTAGGTACTAGGGATTCCCTGGTGTAGGGATTTCATCCTGGAAAGGGTCTCTCATTGCTTTTATACAAGGCTGCTGGGTGCCTTCTTTGAATGCCCAGCAGTGCTTGCTACCAAGGGCTGTACTGATGACTAGCAGGCCCAGATGATATAGCTCTGGTTCCTGCTGTTCAGAAGATAAAGGGCCTCAGGGTGTCCATGTGTGCCATTAAAGGGTCTGGTGTGCAGCATCTAGGAAACATCACACAAGTCCTTGGATTCATCACGTGTGAAGCTAGGCAGATAGGTCCCTTAGAAGCAGAAGATGGATTTTGTGACTCTTGACTGTTGTACATCAGTATTTTTTTACCTGTGGACAATATAAAGATGCTCTGGAAGATTTAAGCTGAAAGAAATGTTGGAGCACGTTTCTCTTTAGCCAAGGGAATCCTGCATGGGGTAGCAGTATCGTAAGAGAAAGCTGCTCCTTCCACTGTTCCCTTTCCTAGCGAGAAGGGAAGCTCAGAGGTAGTTCATTGATCTGACAGCCTTAGCAAGGCTTTTGGTCTCACACTTTCTCGGAAATTTGTTACGTATTGATGCGATATCAAAGGATTTGGGGGTTGGGTTGGGTTTTTTTGTTGTGAAGTTTGCGTAGGCTGTGGTGAGCCTTTTTGTGTCCTGTGGTAAACTCCTAGGAGCAGCCCTGGTCTTTTTGACCACGAGAATTGATTACTATAATTCCCTCTTTGCAGGGTGTTCAGTGCAGCATCTCCCCAACTTCCAGTATGTTTGGACTGTAAATAACCCAATTGTTTGCTAACGAGGGCAGGTGTAGCTGTCATTTTTTAACTATACTTCATCTTTGTGGCCTTACCTTTGCCTCTGGCATGCTATCCATTGACTTTCTTTGCTGAGCGCTTGTTCAAACACTAAAAGTTGTCAAACCCAATGATAAAAGATTAATAGTAGGAAAGAATTTAAATCTATTTGTCATCATGGAATAAAGTATGAAAATAAGTAATCTTGGAGTGGAAACAATTTAGGTACATTCTGGCAGCTCTCAGCCCCGTTACAGTCTCACAGAAAACACAAACGATGCACGTCCCATGTTGGTGCTGGCAGGGCAACACAGGGAAGCTCTGGAGAATATTAACCAAGGGGACACCAAGTGGGTTTTGTCAGCAAATAAATATTGCGAGGAGAAAGATCAAGTAAATTACTTTATTAGGTAGAGCAATTTACAAAAAAAACAAAATGAAACTTTGTTAGGTTTTTTGGGGTAGCTCTTTTCGACTGTGCATTAGTACACTTTTGATTACCCTTCCTTTCTGTGCTGGAGCCATGAGAGGGCCTCTGTGGCCCAGTCTCGAACTTTGTTTTCACTCTAGGAAGGCAATAACTTATTTTAATCAGATCTTTGGGGGTGGGTTTTTTCAGTCTGTTGGTGTTTAATGGTGGCATTTTTTAGAAAGCTGAGAAAATCCTAAGAAAGGCATAATTTGAAATCTATTTTTGTAAAATGGTCTAGCCAGGAAGAGCCTATCTGATTTGTTCTTTAAATCCAAAGCACTAAATGGAGATGTTCAAAAACACTCGGGAAACACAGTGCTTATTGACATTCGTTAGTTCTGAGTCTGACTGCTAACAGATCACGTTTTATATCCTAGGAAACTTGCTGTTAAAATTAGACATAAATAGAGGTGGGGTATAATTAGTTACTCCTTCCAGATGGACTGGACTGTGCTACTCAGCCAGGTGATCCCAAGCAGTGCAGTGTACAGCTGCCCTCCCCCTCCTGATCCAAGCTACCCTCTTGGAGGAGTACCCCTGGGTGTCTGTCTCTGTATTGCCCTGGTCCTAGCACTGGGACCTAGCAAGGGTCTTCACATTCCTCCATTGCCTGCACAATCCCATATGTACAATGATGATATTTTCTTTGTTAGCCCCAAGCAAATATTTTAAACCTCACTGTAAGCCTGGAAGCATGCACGGTCTCTTTGCAGCTATACTTTTACTCCCAGTAGAATCGCTTCCAGAGCTTTAAATGCTATCCATTAACTAATTTTTATTTCTGGGGAATCACATGACTCTGGGATAGCAGGTTTAAGAGAAATGGATGGTACAGTGAAACCATTGATGAAGTTGTCAGCACTTCCAGCTCTGTTTCTGGTCTTTCTGCTCTTGGAGACATACTACTGATCAGGTTGTGCTTAGATAAGGAGAGGGGAGAGGCCACGTGCCCTATGTGCCCTGGTCAGGTCAAGCTTGGGGTGTTAAGCAGCTTGTAAGTATGCGGTTGCGCCATCTAGCTAACATCTGCGTCAGCCTGATCGAAAACTCAGATGAATTTGTCACAAAAAAATATGTCTGTTTTTTGTTTGGTCTTTTGAACCTTTGAAACATTGAAGCTGTGCTGGCTGCTACGGATGCTGCTGTAACTCATGTTCTCCTCCTTGTCTCCGCTCTTTCACTCCCACTGATCTTTCCTTGTCTTCCTTCTCCATAAAAGAGACAGAAACTGTTGGCAGGACCCTTGCGCCCTGTTAACGAGCATCAAATAGAATTAATTTCACCTGTGTCTTAAAATACCCATATTTAGCACCTTGATTTCACTGTGAATGCTTTTATTTTTATATTTTAGAAAACATTTTTCCTGTTGTAAATATAATTATATATATGAAAATAAAAACTCTACTCAGCAAACAAAGGTTCACCTATGCATTTCTTTAGTCTCAGTTTTTATTAGCAGCACTAGAGGTATTTTTAAAGTGTTTATTTAATCCAGCTATTGAGTAGTCTCCAGAGTCCAGGCTTCTGCTTTAGTGTTGAATCAATGCTTGGTCAAGCCTTAAACTTTATGGGTTTTGGCACAGTGTTGAAACAGAAGCTTTGATGCTTGAGACTGCTGCCTGCACAGAGCAAATATAAATTTTGATCAGTACAGTAAGTGTTCACCATTTAAAATGTGAGTGGCCAGCCTCACAATCCCCTTGCCCCGGAGCTGTCAGGCTGGGTGGTATGCCTGGGCCCTGGGCACAGGATGGTTAAAGGCTGCAGTGTGTTCCTGGGTGCTGCCTCAGACCCAGCCCACGTCCCCTGTGTTGAAATAGCATTGTTGTCTGATGGCAATTCAGGATGAAATTACTATTTCTAAATTCCTACCTGGCAGTTATTCTTGGTTTGGCAGAGGCTGTGGGCTGACGAAGCTGTCCTCCTCTCCAGAAGCTGCGGGTCAAGGTCAGGTCTGAGGAACTTTGTGCCATGACCCATGAGCCAAAGCTGTAACTCCTGATGTTATCATTCAGGTGTGCTTCAACTCTGTTGTGGTACAAGGAATGCTTTGTCTTCTGCAGTCTAGGCTAATTCTAATGGTTTTCCTTTGACGTGTATCCGGATTTCACTTGGATAATGTATGTAGATAAGTCTCTGATGCAGAGGAAAGCCAAAATTTCACCCTTTCAGAGCTCAGTGACTAAGACGTAATTTTCACTTGGTGATCTCAGTGCATTCTTCAAGGTAACATACAGTGGACAAAAGCTTAATTACAAAGACCACATTTCATCCGCTCACCTCCAGCTGCCTGGCATGGGTCTTTGGGAGACAGCCTGGGTATGCCAGCTGTCCTGCCCCAGCCCTGAGCCAGCACAACTGTATGCAACAACAGCAGGCTGTGGACACCCACCCTCCAGTGCACAAGGGGACTGCGCAATCCTTTCTCCCCACAACCCTGGCTTCTCTGACACACAAATTGTGGCAGATGAGGAAGCACAGTCCCATGCAGTATCCTACAGTGGGGGAATCCCCACTGCCTAGCATGCAGTGTTAGCTTTAATGTGTAAATTCCTCTCTCAGTTTTGCATATACTGCAAATTCCTTGTTCTTTTGGCTTGTGTCTTCACCCCTTCCACCAGAGATGTGATTGTAACCTGGGCTGTAAGTCCCGCAATGCCAGTGCATGTGACCAACATACGATGGAGCAAAGCTTTTTCAGTACTTTACTCCGAGACTCAAGGAATTCTGTTAATTTCTTCCCTTATGTGTTTGTATGTGGATATGCAAAGTGTATGGTGTGATTTGGTGCTATAGAGATTTCACTGACATACAAGCACATTTTATCTCCTCCATGTGAGGTTTTATCTCTATCTGATATTTCTCATTAATTTTCTTGTACAATTTGGAGCATGCAGGAGACCTGCCTGGGGCCCTGAGCACCCCTGGTTCAAGGCCTGCTTCTTTACCTCCTCCTGGCGCTTCGTGCCATGGCTTCCCACCATGGTAGAGCCTGTGCTGGGGGAAGATGGTGTTGCTTCTTGGGTAATACCAAAATGCCAAGGGTCACGCTAATATATGCCTGTGGCACCGTACAGGGTTTTTTGGCACACAGTCAGAGTCTGTGTCACTTTATGCATTGACCAGTCATTTCCAGAAAGGGCTGAAAAGGCCGTCCAGTTGGAGCACAGAGATGGCCCCTGCTAGCTAGCAATAACTGAATGCTGCTGTGGAGAGCAAATGCCTTCCTTTGTGGTAGTGTTTGATAGACAGTCACACAGCCAGCTACTGAGAACTTTATTAGCATGCTTGACAGAGGCTGTGAAGTCTCAGAATTGACCACACAGGGAAAGGACCCCATGCGATTTCACTGGAGTGGAGCGCTGGCTTCCTTGGCACATCCCACAGAGCAGATCTGGAACTGGAAGCAAGGGCGCAACCAGGATGGAGAATTGCTGGAGAAGCTTATCCTGATGTTGCAAATTAAATTGTGGTCTTCTCCTGATATGTTTCCAAGTCTACATTTAAGAGAGAGGAAAAAAAAAAAAGTAAAATACGAATTCTGGGAGCACTGTTAGGCTTCAGATATGGATTAAGGAAAACAGGAAGGTTTTCCAACTTCATTTAACAACCCCAAGAATTTAAGGCCTGTCTGTAAGCCCTTAACAGGGGTGTTGGGGGAAAAGAGGAGCTCCTTTCCCCTTCCTGCAATAAAGGGATCTCAGGAGAGTCTGTTGCCTTTCCTCAGCCTCACTGGCTCTCTGCACGAGACACCGATGGATTTGGTGTTCTCCTCCCTCTGCTCCCTGCTGCATCTGTGTCGGGAGTGCTTAAGGGTGAGGACTCACCTGAATGGCAGCACAGGCAAGCCCTGATCTTAGCGGGCACCTTTTGGCACAACTATGAGAACAGTAGGTAACGATACCTGGAAATGTTCCCTATTGCTTGTTCCGTGAAGCTACCTTCTGCTCTTCCTTGGAGTGGAAGAAGTCGGACAGCTGAGTAATCTGCTACAGCAGCATGTCACAGCTGGATGCAAGAAAACTTGGGTAATGCCCTGAACCCCTCGGCTGTTGCCAGGCTTTCCCACTTCCTGGCTGGTAGTGCGCCTTTCTTCTCCAAAGTGCCAGCTGTCATGAGAGAGCGGTCACAGGCTTCAAAGTTTCAGAGCGTGGCTGCTGCAGCGAAGGGGGCGTATCGACACACCACACTTGGAGCAGCTGAGGTGGCCGAGCCATGGAGTGCCCACATCTGGATCCCAGGAAGCTGGCTGCAGACGGGTTCAGCTTTCGTGCCAGTGGAAGGCTGGGCAGGGCTGAGGCCGCAGGTGAGGTCCCTCCACCTGTCCCCTCTGCAGCTCCCTGGAGCTTGATGTGATCTCTGCCTCCCATTGCAGGAGGAGGGGGCAGATCCTAGCACCCAGTACTTCCAAAGCCTTGTCATTCAGGTTTAAAAAAAAAAAAGAAGTAATTGCCATCCTGGTGACAACTTGCATCTGACCTGCTTTCAGTGGAGATAACCCTTCGTTTTTATCATATGTTATGTTGTCTAAATTAGGAAACTTTAATAATGTATGCAATTTATCATAAGGCTTATGTGATAATGGTGGAAACTGACAGAAAATGTAGAATTTATAATGCTGGATTAGTCTTATGAAACAGTGGTGTACCTTCATAAAGAGTCCAAAGAGCAATTATTATGTGTGTTTGACTGGCACTGTAAAGTCGTTAGTTCAATCATCATTGACCAATTACTGCTTTATTGTATTTTCTTTTTATTTTTATGGTCAGAGAATGGCATTTTTCCCACAATCAGTCCTTGAGCACAAAGACAATAACAATTAAAAGAAATATTTTAAATCTGGGTTTTATCTGCACAGAGGGACCCATCCGTCACTATAAAGATCAGTTTTGCGTGCAGCTGTATTTCAATCCAATAGCCCCCAAATATCCAGTTTTCCAGAATCAGAAGTTTTAATTTTAAATGTTCTTCAAAAAATGAATAGTTTGTGTTTCACAAACTTGCTCAAAATATTAGAGTTCCTTATGACCTTACACTTGTTTAAACACTGCATGTTTACAAAGATGCGTGCGTGATAAGGTTACATATGACACTGATTAGAGTCCAGATAAGAATGATTATTGTGGTCATTAGGGACTGACTTGGGCAGTATCCAATATTATCAGCCAAAAGAAATAGAGAAATGTAATACTGTGTGAAAATGCTTATTTATCCTGACAGAGTACTGACCCGCAAATAGCGTTTTGGTCTGTAATTAAGCTGAAGGTATTACTTACAGTAGCTTAGTAATTCTACCTGTCCTGAGCCTCGGCTGCCTGATCTGAAACTCAGGAGTGCAGGAGCAAGCCAGCCTGTGGTTTGGGGTGAGGTGACGTGGTGACGGGCTGGGGGGATGACCTTGACTTCAGCACGGTTGCATCGGTGCGCACCGCCAAAGGACGTGGTTTTGGATCGTATTCAGAGCTGGGCGTGCTGTGTGAAAACGAGCTTTTGACATCTAACGCAACGCAGCGTGTGTCCCCTTAATTGTGCCTGTGTGCTGCGTTGCCACCCAGGCACCCTGGGGACACCTGGCTGAGGCTGCGCGGGTTTGTGGAGCAGCCATGAGCAGTCCCTTGCCGTGGCTTTCCGTGGGGCGGCCGGGTGCCCCAGGAAGCTCCAGGGAGAGCCAGACTGTCTGCGCATGAGCATAAGGTGCTGAGCACAGGAGAGACCCAGTGTTGTTCGGCATCCCTAAATGAAAATAAAGCCAAGACTAGCGTTTCTCTGCCTGGTCCTCCCCTCCACAGCTTCTAGTGCTGCCCAGAGGAGTGACCCCCCCCCCGCCCTACTGCTTATGCTCGGCCTTTCCCCCCTCCCATGATGCCAGCTGCTTTCCTGTGGTGCCCACCTGTCCCTGGGCAGGAGCGGACTTCCTCGGGTGTGCTGCCCTCCTTCCACCCTGCGAGGAGGAGCAGCGCATGACACCATAGCATCCTCAGGGTAAGAACACGTGGCATCACATATACAGCTCAGTCTTGTGCTGTCTAGCAGGAGCCATTAGCTGTGCTCTGCATGGCAGCAGGTAAAACACCCACCTCTCCTTTTCAAAGCCCTTCCCAACCCAACGGGGAGTGGAGTAGTCAATACATGTGTGGTGGTTGCCTCATGGCTGCCACAGGTTTCCATGGGCTCAGAACTAGCAGAGCTCTGAAACAGCTTTTGGGAGTGGATTTGTAAGGAGTGAGTCCATCCCTATTTGCTGCTGTGATGCAGGCAGTGGCAGCTCTCCTGCGTAAGGTGTCACCTGAGCCAGGGGTCCTGTGCAGGCTGCAGCTCCCAGACAGGACTGTGGCCAGGGCTCAGCATCAACTGGTCATCAGCTGAGCAGAGCTGCTCGCTTCTTAGGAGATACTAGTGAGCCTGCCTTGTCCTCACTTGTGCTCCTTTGGAAGATATTTTGGGCCTGGGGTTTGCTTTCAAAGCAGGACAAGTTTTTTGAAGTATGTAAGAAGCTGTGTCAGGGTGGTGGGGAGAAGCAGGAAGAGGGAGCAAGTAGTGGAAATGGAGAAAGGGCTACTGAAAAATAGTATGCTGTACAGAGGAAGTTCCTTTTTTTTTGCTTATTTCAGTTTCATTTTGGAAGTCATTCTTTTCCCCCTGCCTAGTGTACATCCAAAAATTTAATTTCATACCCAATTGGATGAAATATCTACAATTCCCTGGTCACTACAATTAACTGTAAATAAATGGTGAGAAATTCAGATTAGCTGAAGAGGTCAGCCAGATCTCCAGCAACAAAACGTTGTTTTTTCTCCTGTTTAGAGGTGCACCAAGCAGGGTTACAACCAAATCCATAGGTGATTTGCCCTGAAGCCATCAAGCAAGTTCCTTAGTCCTCATAGTCCAGTTTTGAAATAATTTGATTTACCTAAATGTGGAAGCAATGAGACAAACCTGTAAGTCTAAAAAGCCTGCAGAAAGCTGGTATCGTGTGTCCTCATCTACTTTCAGCTGACTTTCTGTGCATAACCTCTGCACAGTCTCTGGCTACAGAGGCTGGAGTAATGAGGGCATCAGACAGAGATGAAACGCCTGTCATGGCCCCTTCTGGGGGACCCTCTATCACAAGTACTGACACTGCTTACAGTGGTTGAGGAATTTCTCCTTGGCTCCAGTCCTATTGCATCCAACCTGGGGAGCTTGACAAGCTACAGCCATCTCCTTCCACTCCTTTCCCAGTGATTTTATCCATGAGGGTGGTTTTACTAAGCCAGACCCTCCTTTCCCTCCTCCTCACTTTATTTTCTTAAGAGACTTAATCAAAGGTAATTTGAGTTCCCATTTCTCTATCAATGGTTGTATTTAAAAGGGGCTTATCTGATTTCCATCACCAATTATGGGCTCCCATTTCTTGTTTATATCCATCTCAAATCTGACAAGGTCCCTGTTTGATTTTGATAGGAAGTCAGGGCTTCGTGCAAAGCTAAGGAGACTCTGAAGCACATTAGTTCGGGTAAAATAATATCTCAGGAATTACTTCACTTGTACTGCATGAGGAGGGGGTGGAATAGGGTGGTCCCTGCCACTTCTGTTGAAAAATAAATTCTGAAGCCAAGATAGTAAATATTTCCCTGAGCCAACATGGTGGGAGGGAAATTACAGTGCCCAGGAATATTGCTATTAAGGAGACTTGAGGTCAGAGGTTAATGTAACAGGAGCTAGTCTAGCCAGAAAGGTCGGGAAAGGTTGGCCTTGTAGGTACGGAGCTGTCTGATGGCTTTTAACTATTTGGGGCAAGAAAAACATCTCTGCCCTGTCTTTGGGAGATAGCTGGCAAAAGTTGAGGGCTCACAGAGAACTGCCTGCTAAAAATTGATGGGACAAATTCATGCACAAAGTGATGTGTCCCAGGACCATTAATGCTCTCTTTCAGCTTTGACACAGCAGCTTTTAACCTGCTCCAGTATTTTGCTGTGCTTGATTTTAAAATCCATTTATTTGGAGCATATAAATCTCTAGGATGCCACTGTAGCTCACTCAGAGCTTTGGTAGCACGTATCAAAGCACGTGGTGCCATTTCCCAAACCAATTCACCTAGCACACTCCTGGAAGAGGCTGAAACATGGAGCCGTTCCTAGCAGCGGCAGAGGGTTAGCAGGAGACCCCATGTTCGGCAGGCAGTTGCCACTATGTGGAGAGCTTTGTCTTCGCTGCTTGAAAAGCTGGTGGATATTTTTATTTGGTTTTGGTTTTCTTTATTTTTTATTTTCCACAGCATAAGGTGTGTAAAACCCTAAAAGTAGGTAGGCACTTCTAATGTTTACCATAGGGTAGCTTGGTGAGGCTAACGTGAGGCCTCTTCCCCCTTGGGTTACCTCTCCAGGCCACCGTGATGCCAGCCGGGGTGTTAAGGTGGGCTGCTGAAGCAGATGCTGGCTCTTTGCATGCTTTCCCTGCTGGCTAGGACCTAGGGAGCCCCATGGGCCTGGTACCCTGTCTCACAGCTAGACACACAAACTGGGCCTGAGCTCAGCAGTGACCACACCAACACAGCTTCTGACTGGGCTGGAGCAAGGACAGGGTGAGCTTATCCCTGCAACGACAGACAGTCAGGGATTCTGCATGAAAAATGCATCTTCTCCTGGAGACAATGACTATTAGGGTGGGTTTTCCCCTTTCCTAAGCTATAGGTATTCCTCAAATCCACATGACACCTGCTGTGTGGGGGAGAGGAGGGCAGGGCGCCTGAAAGCTCAGCACCTCGCGCAGCAGGCAGGCAGAAAAGCCACCTACCATGCTGCCCTCACTGCCCTCCAAAGACTGCAGGATCCCCCTGAGATAACATGTGCAGGGAGCAGCATGTAAGCTGAGGGAAGCAGCTGTAGGTTGGGTGCCCCATAGACTCAGAAAGATAAATTAGTACTGTTCTTAACCTCATTAAGTCTTTTGCTGGGTCTTCTATCCCTGAAGGCAGTGATGGAGTAAAGCCTAATGTGCTTTGGGAAAGATGCATATTTGCTGTGTAATGAGGAGCTCAGTTGCCTGCAGGAGGAGTCAGGAGCATGTGGACCCAGAGATCCTTCAGGAAAACTTGCAGAAGGCTCCCAGCAGCGCACAGGTTCTGATGGCAGCTCTCTCAGCTGCATGCATACATGTCACTATGCAAAGCATCAGTGCAAGAGACCATGCACTGGGATTAACTGGTGATGAGTGCAATTATGTGGCATTTTGAAATGTCAGACACACTGAATCAACACCCAAAAAAAAAATATTCTTGGTCTGTCAGGCTGTATCTAGGTACTCTGTGGCTTTTTAATGTCTCTTTGGGCTGGTTGAGTATTTCTTGCTCAAAAAAAAAAAAAAAAAAAAGTTTCCCAGTCTGTTTTCTGACTGAAGTGATTTCTTTTCTTGTGCTGAGAACCCTGAACTGAGTAAAAGCTAGTGAGACAGGAAGTTTATCCCAGCAAACCCTGCAAGCTTGTGCTGTCGTAAGCACTGAAGTATATCAGAGGCAAGCTCCTCTGAAAATGGGTGATACGCGTATTTTGACACTCCTGTTATTTCTCTTTTGGGGGTAATGTCACGCCTCTTTCTCAGAGGACATCAGTCTGGAGGTATGTCTAATTGTTTTGACTGGTATAAAATGTGGAAGAGCTGCCCTGGAAAGCCAGTCTGCCCATGCCTTGATGTGAAAGCTTGTAGAACTCACAAAAGTTCAATATTAATCGCAATAACTGGTTGCAGACCCTTAATTCCTGTTGGCACCTGTCTCTCATTACGAAAGGAGAAGCCCCTCCACTGGAGCTTTTCGATGCTCTGTCTATTGCTGATTGCTTCTCTGCAGTGATACATACTTTCCCGCTGCAGCGGCCACATCACACGTAACATGGGGTTAGCGTTGTTCCACATTTTCCTCTCTCTTCCTATGAGTTGCACATTGGCCCCATATCATTCTGCCTACTATTGAAAAACTCAGCACACTTGAGTTACTGTGTGCAACACGCATGTTGGTAGTCTCTTTCCTTTCCTGCAGCGGCATGTGTACTTCAGCTTTACAAAAAAGGGTCTGTACAACACACAGCAGGATAATCGGACAGATATTGGCAGGCCATCTCATCAGTGCCAAGTCAATTAAACCATTAAACCTGATACTGTAAGCTTGATTGCAACTGGCTGTCTGAGGTCCTCACCAAATATGCTCCTGAGAAGGGGAATATGAACAGAATGTGCAGAAGGGGGCCCTGCAGGAGGAGCTGGGAAGCTTTGACATCCATGCTTTTGAGTAATTACATCGGTTTGGACCGTAATGCAGAAAAGATTTTTTTTTAGTGCATGCATTAGAAAACAAGTCGAATTCTTTATGATATGAGATTAAACAATTTCATCCCAGATAAAACTTAAGACCAGCAAAAATCCTAATGCTTGATTGCTCTTGAGGTAATATTTCAAGACTTGAATCATTCTGTTTTAAAATACCTCAAGTTTACAATGATAAATCTACAAAGCACTAAAAATCCTACTCAATCAACTCTGGTTCTTGAAATGGCATCTGCCTTTGAGCTATAAAAATAACAGATGATTTTTTGATAGCTTATCAGTTAACAGACTGCTTAGTTAGGATAGCACATTTTTATGCTAATCTTAGGGCTGTGATGAGCAAGAGAGAGAAAGAAAATCTATAGTATTATTTTGTATCTACTTTAAGTTCAGCCTAGCTTTTGGAAAAGATCTGTCCTCTTCTAGGAATTGCCAGCCACGCGGGGGTTTCAACACTCATCTGAATGGAGGTGGAATTGATTTAAACATGTTAAAGTGGTAATATATGTGGCTGTTTAAAGGTGTCTTTTCTGCACCACAGAGCAGACACATGAGGCAAGTTGAAACAGGCACCGAGTGCTTCCCAGCATGGCTGCTGAAGCATGTCCCTCAGCCCAGGACCACAGGCAGCATCGCTGCCTCACCGAGGTTTCGGGTGCCCTCGTCTCTGAGAGCTGGTGAGGCAGAGGGCAGAAGCAGAGATCTGCCAAGTACACGGTCCTGCTCTCCGCTCTCGGTCCTGCTCCTCTGTGTGTCCTCTGAGGGAGGTGGGAGGAGGCATGCGGTCTGCCACCAGCAGGACACTTTTGGGGAAGGAAGCAGAGGGGATGGCACAATGGGGAAGCACCTGGGCTTTTCTGTCTGATGTGTCAGATGTGCATGCCATGGTCTTGTCGTGGGTTTGCAACGGAGAAAAAGTTCCTTCTGTTTATCCAATTTCTTGATTCCCTAAGACTGGGATTAGTTTGGCAAAAAATTATATTGTGACAAATTTGAGGCTGATTTGGCATTTTGCTGGCATGGGTTAGAAGTGATGGTGTCTCAGTGGCCAGGCAGGGACAGGATTTGAATCCTCTTTTTGTTCACTCTGAAGGATTCTCACATTCTTTAAACAGAAATGATACTAACTTGGCTTGGTATCCACTACCACTTCCTCTGGGAGATGAAGTGATGACCTAGATGGACCTTGATTTGACCTACAGTGTCATTCTTGTGTTCCTGCATCTTTGATCTCTCATTTTTGATGTGTTTTGGGGTTTTTTTTCCAATTTCTTTTTTATGAAAAGCACAGGGTGGTTTTTCTTAGTGATAAATTGAATTCACATTTAGACCCGATTTTCCTTGAATTCAAGGTGGGCAGGGGAAAGGTAATAGGTGGCTTAACCCTGATGCTCCTTATTGAGATTGTTTCCTACCCAATTTTATATCTCTGGAGAGTAGAAGACTATCTCAACTGAAAATCAGTGTGAGCATTAAAAAAACGTCCCATACAGTCAACTTTCCTTATGTCTGTTCTCTGCTATGCTGACCATGACTTCTTTCTTTTTTGTCTCATGAAAAATTATTTTAAAACTGTATAAAAGTCTCTGACGAAGCATGAGAGCTGCTCACGGAGGTAAAGCTGATTCCTTTTCTCTGACACAAACACACCAACACCAATCAGTCTCCTTGATCTCTTTGAAAGGGAAAAATAGAAAGTTAAGACTAAATGAGGAGGCATGTAAAATCTTCGTCTGCAGTAGGTTCAGCCAGAGATTTGTACTTAAGAGCTGGGGTAAATCAAAGTGGCACTCAGACCTCAACTGGCCAGTAGCAACAGTTTGTTCTTGGTCAAGTTGTCCTGACAGATCCAGAGAGGAATTTTGTCACCCGTGTGCCAGAAGTGGATCCTTTTGCTCTGGATTTGACCCAAAGGCAATACTGCAGAGGATACGTGGAGATAAAAACTGAAACCTGAAGATATGCAAGGCTGTTAATTAGCATGTGTAGACCACAAAATTAGGGATTTTTTCCCCTTTAGGGTGAAAGCCAAAGAAACATACTTGGTCCCCCAAGCTTGAGTGCATGCAGGAGGGAAAAAGAAATGAGACTGGCTGCTGCCTTCCTTACAGCTTGGAGACTTCTTCAGACTCTGAGCTCCCTTCCTAAGAGCGGCTCCCATTTTCCCATCGGACATGCCACTCAGTTCTGAGCACGGGAAGGAGGAGGGACGGTGTCTGCCTTGGTCTGCTGCCAATCTTTGTGCTGAGGAAATCAGCCAAGGTGCATTTGTAGGGAGCAAGCCAACCCCTCCCTTCTTTATCCACCCGAGTAAGTTGGAGTTTGTACACACAGTACCTGAAATGCAGAACAACATGAATCTGTGCTTTCATGGAGTTGCCTCTCTTAAACTTGCCTATTTCATTGCAGGAAACTTTTGTTGAAGACTACCTCACACAGAGAGCATCCTTATCAGTGACACAAAAATGTTAACAAGATTCAATGTAGCCAAAATCAGCAAACAGTACTGTGCTCCCACAGACCCCCAAAATCTGGGTAGGAACATGAAAAGAAAATATGCTTCCTGTGAGTCTTCTAGATTTTTATATTCCTAGGTGAAGCCAAAAGCCTGAAGGGATTAAGATTTCAGTTGCCGGCATCTTCATCCAGACATACTTATCAGGTAAAAATACTAGTAAGGATAGGAAAGAGAAAGTTAAATGTATAAACCAAAGTTCCAATGAATTTGGAGCTCATGGTTGGACAAGGCAGGGAAAAGGTTTCCTTGAGTAGTCCAGTTGCCATGCTGGCTAACTTACTAATGGATTTCCATGCAGGCAAATCCTATTCCTCTGTTCTTCTGCACATTGCCTGTTACTTGATGCAGCACTACAATGGCAGATTGGCTCACCTGTATGCTCCCATGCTCTCTGCTTCCAGAGCAAGGTGCTCCCTTACTTACAGACCCAGAAATTAGCGTTCTCTACCAACAAGAGGGCCTTGACAAGAGTCACATTTTAAAAGAGCCTGCTCTTTAAAAGCATTTGCTGAATGGAGCATGAAAAAGAGTAATAGAAAATCTTTGTTTAAAACTGCAAACTCTGAAAGTGCTCAAGTGGATAGAAGCTGAAGACAGAGGAAAGAGTTTCTTTATTTTTATTTCTGGAAGGAAGGAAGTCACTCAGGTTTCAAAGTGCCTATAATACAATGAGTCTGCATGGCAGAGACAAGTGCTGTGATTAAAATGAATTTACTACAAGAGTATACAGAACTGGATATAGATTTCATGAAATGTAATGCTGAAAATTTATGATAACAAATAACAAGGCTTTGATTAGGCAGATTGGAATGAAAGCTCTTGGAGAGATTGGATTAAATGGAAAGTAGTACCCGCTATAAAGAGCTGAGTTAATATCATGATTCAGGGCTTGTGGTGACTTTGTCACATGTGGCTTGTTGGTTACTTGAGCTAGGTAAGTAAAATGCATGCTAGTCTAAGTTGCCCTCACAAGGTTTCCTGGCACGGTGAGACCTAGACATTTTATGATTGCTGTACGTCATTCTGGTTTATCATTTCATTCTTTCTAATGTTTCTTTGGCTTAATTTCTCCCCCCCCCGGACTGTGCAATACTGTGCAAAAGAGGCTGTGTGGGTTTCATTTTTGTGCATGTGTGAGTGAGAGGGAAGAAAGAAGTCTAACAGTGACTGATTTGGGTCCTACCTCTGCCATGCACTAAGCTCTGATGTTTACACACAATCCTGCTTCAGGCATGGTCTGAGGCACTGTTGGGAGCTGTGATCTCCAGCTAGCTCAGCTTTTCAACCAAGTTCATTTAATTGGCTGCAAATTCTCTGTGTAGGTGAGAGAGGTGTGGGAACTGGATCAGCTTACGGAAGGCTGCAGATGAGCATGAACAAGGAGAAGAGAACCACTCTCCTCTCCATTCTGTGCCGGGTGTGTAAAAAATATCCCGTGGAAGGAGAGCAGCCCAACCTCTGTCACCTGTCCTGGGCTTTTCCCAGCACCCTCAGCCAAACTATTTTGCCTGATGGTGCTTTGGGAAGCATCAGGGGGCGGGAAGGAGTAGAGGTGCGAAAGTTTGGAAATGGGTCCTGACCAAAAACTCTCAGCATCTGGAAAATGAAGCTTTGTTCCCCTTCCCTTCTTTGCTGGTTGGGTGCACATGTCCTCCCCTCAGAGGTCAGAGCAGATCTCCATCACCATCACTGCTGTTCAGGAGGCTTTTGTGTTCTGTTCCTGTTCAGTACAGAGGCTGGGCAGTTTCTGCTCTCGGTTTGGCAAATACTTAATTCTCTAACAAAAGATGTTTCAGAAGGCCGGAAATTGCTCACAGATTTCACTTGAATTTCCTGACTAGATTCGGTTTTGAAAAATGATGGAATAATGTTCACAGGATTGAACAGAAAATCCAGTTTGGATTCCTACCTCCCTTGCTCCTTATTTAGGGACAGCCCTCAGGGACAGGCAACCTTCTCATTCATGCAAAGAAAATGTGAATACTCGGGCCACCACCCAAAGGCAGGCATTCATTTTGGCATTAATGGCTTTTAGGTTTTTTCCTGTTAAAACCCTTCCAATTTCTTTGGCTTAGATCTTAATTATGTCAGGCAGATTAATTTTAAATGTGCAAGACTTCCATTATTAGAGCAGCATCCTCAGCCCTGGCCTCTTGTCTGCCTGGAAAGTGCTCCATGCTCTGTGGTATGGGACACCTGGAGTGGATGTTTCTGTCCTTCATAGAATCATTTAGGTTGGAAAACACCTTTAAGATCATTGAGTCCAACCATCAACCCAACACCACCATGCCCACTAAACCACATCCTGAAGTGCCATGCCAACATTTTTTTAAACAGCTCCAGTGATGGTGACTCCACCACTTCCCTGGACATGCCTCTTCCAATGCCTTCCCATGCTGAAATTATCTTCTTCATATATAATATTTACTTTCACCTTAAATACATATCAAGGATGATGGTAAAGTTATTACTGGGTGATCAGTCATTCTGCTCTCTTTTGCTCCAATGAACGTTGAAGTATTTTATAGAAAGCAGAACAAGTCCAAAAAGAATGAGCACCAACAGTATATCTGGGATACGCATATCTTCTTAGTTAGGAAACATCACTGGGACTTCACCTCTGCATAGGAGGATGGGCTCCCCTTGGACATCACTCACCCTCACAGCAATCCATGAATCAGTACCTTAGAAAATTTAAAAATTAAATGTTTTCAGGGGCTTTTTTTGGCACAGTAAGCAAAGCTTAAGAAAATGACTTCCACATCAATGTGAATCTTTTTTGCTTTTTTGTTTTCTGGTGTTGTAAGTTGAGCCACAGAGCTGATAAATGTGTTATTTTTGTGGTGCTATTCAAAGCCATGTGATTTTGGGGCCAGGCCGTGGCCGTGGTATTTAGCCTGGATGTCAAGGTGTGGATCACACCGAGGCGGTTGCCAAATGCTTTGCGCTGAGACATTTTGAGAGCAACGACATTTCGCGCTGCAGAAAGGCAAGAAAACAAGCCATTCCCCTCTCCCCCTGCTGCAACGGTTTTTATTTTACACCACCAAGAGATGACATACAATTTGATGAATTTCATCCCTTTTTTTTATACCCACTTGAACTACTATATAAATATTAATAGCTAAACACATTGCAAACAGGTGGGACCCGTTCTGCCTCTGGAGAGCTGCCACCGCTAAGTGATATCTCAGATGGGGTGACAGAACTTTCCCATGTGGGCGCTGTCTCTCCCTGCCAGCCCCTCGGACACGCCTGGAGCTGAGAGCTCTTTGTTTTTTTGGGCTTTTTTCTTTTTATGGTATCGCTATAACAGTTTTTTTCTTGGTCTTTTAACAGCTCATTCAGAAGGGGAAGGACAGGGAATTAAAAGGCATTTTTTCATTACCTTTTCTAGTTAGTAGGGTATTTCAAAGGGGGTTTGTTCCCGATGACAGCAACAGCCCCCCCATTTTGTGCTTGTGTCTGAGGGAAGCATCTCCAAAACAGTAATAAAGAAGTGTTCATCTGTGGGCTGTACGGCAAATTCGGGTTTCTACCACCCCACCACTTTCCCTAACTTGCTTTGCAGGTACTGTACGGGGAATGGTTGTGAGGATCTACCCTGTGTGTGCAGCTGCACAAGTAATGTCTACATCTGTGATTTGTTCCAGTGCCCCTGTGAGGTGGGGTCTTTTGGGCCCGACTTTGGGCAGCAAAGTAAACAGGTGGTTACAAGAAGCTGCAGGTCTGGAAGGAAGCCTGTGAGGTGATAGGGGATAACATGTACAGGGTAACGCCTGGATTACCCAGTTACTCTTACTTATTCTGATTATTTCCTCCACTCCTTCCTGATTATAGCATTCATCCCTCCCTCACTGTAAAATCTTAAAAAAGAAATAATGCGTAGAGTTCATTTGTCACAGACCGTGTTGGAGGTCAGCAGGTCGCAGTGGCTGCTTCCAGTCTGATGGTGCTGTTGGAGCTATCGCTGCTGCCTTCCCAGGGCACGTGGAGCTTTCTTGTTTTCACTGAGGAAGCAGTGGCCTTTTTCCTGAGAAAATCATGAGCAGAGTTCAAAGGGGTTGTTTGGGTTTTGGTTTTTTTGTTCAAAATGATGTTTCCACAGAAGCCATCAAAACATTTTGACTTTCAAACAATTACAAATCCAAAAATGTTGAGTTGTTTAAAAGTCAATTTTTTTCCTAAAATATTTTCGATGAAAAATATACTGTGTTCTTTATACTACTTAACTTCTTTCCTGCTAGAACCAGAGAGATGTAATACAGCCCCAGCCAAATTTGGG
This sequence comes from Astur gentilis, assembly GCF_929443795.1. NCBI lineage: Eukaryota > Metazoa > Chordata > Aves > Accipitriformes > Accipitridae > Astur > Astur gentilis. The sequence goes on along the minus strand of NC_064880.1, from coordinate 23,628,898 downwards.
AGTCTGGGACTTGCAGGATACATTGTACTCAGAATAGTTTAAAGTGAGATATTTCAATAATTTTTAAGTTCTCTTTTTGTACGAATGCAGAACAGAAGTTCTTTTTTTGGTTGGTGGTGTTTTGGTTTTTGTTTGGTGGTTTGGGGTTTTTGTTTTGGTTTGGTTTTTTTCTTCCCCAAAAGCCCGTAAAAACCCCAAAGAGTCACGTTTTCCCCGAGGGCAAGGATAGAAATATTAGTGATGTGCCATTTGCTTGGTGGCACCATGGAGGGAATGGTACAGGCATGAATCAGGGACTGCTGGCAGAGTCACTTTCCAATATGTGCAAATAAAAATGCAGACCACATATTACATCTGGGGTCTGAAGATTTACCAAGCTGCCATAAGGCCATAAGTTTGATTGTTTGCAGTTTGGGGTTTCTTGAACCATCTAAACAGGCTGCATGAAATGATGCCTTCATTTTTTTTATTAATACATTTTTAAAACTGATTCTAGCTGAGGAAACTCCAGCATTCCTATTTAATGTTCTGATTAATGAGCATAAACAATGCTTTTAAGATATTTTTTACCTGTGTATAATCAAGCCATCTAGCCACCAGTAACTGCAAATGTCACAGATTTCAATGGTCTCTTTGGGACTTTTAATCTGTTTGCTTTTATAAAGGAGGTGATTTTATTTTTACATTAAGGAAGCATTAACATCATTAAATGGGCTCCCGCTTTATGATAACTGCAAATGTCACATTGATCCAGAAAGATAAGAAAATGTGCTCGTCTTTGGAACAATATCCAAGGCAAGAGCAGGCAACCCACACTATTTGCATTAAAAAACAAATTGTATAAATGCAGAAGATTGATGTGCCATCTGTTCATGTCCTTCACTTTTCTGGCTCTTCTGTGTTGAGATATTTTTATGGAATAGTTACGTTTATTATTTTGAAAATGACTCACAGGTTAAAAAAGTTTATGATGGGCAATATAAGTTGAAGACACTTGTTTACAGTATCTCAGGTATAAAAACTGGCATTAAAATTAACTTCCATGCCCACAAACAAACTACAGTATTCTGCAGTCTGTATTACTTAGGTCCTAGGATCAGAGAAAAAGACTTTACCAGCAACACTAGCAGCTTATGAGGTGAATCTAAAGTATCTAACTTGTACATTGTACTTCTCAAGTAATGGAAGGGCATTCAGGAAGGTATAGTGTCTAGAAAAAGCTACTGGCTGGGCTTTGCAACAAGAAGGTAAATACAGAGTGGAACTTGTTTAAGATCAGGCTGTACATTTGCAGTGAAACACTGGCATTAGCTGGGGTGGATGTGGTGAGAGGAGTGCTGAATTGTCAGAATTTTTGTCAGAATGCTAAGCCCAGTTCCCAGGCAACAACTGCTGATAAAACCTGCAAGCTCCAGAAATGTACCATGAAGCAAACCTGCACCTCACCATGATCCCTCGCTATTGCTTTCATACCTCTCGCGCTTGCCACAGCAAGTGTCCTGTTGCCTGGAGTAACACTCATCGACGCAATCCTCTGCAGTACCAGTTTATTTTGTCTTGTACCAAGATCCATTTGGAAATTGTCCTTGTCCCAGAGTCCTCCCGAGCTGAGGACAGGACAGTGGAAGGGCAGGGGAAGGCAGAAGCATTGCTCTTGCCCAAAGACTGAGCAGGAACACAGGAGCTGCCATGTGTGGCACAGCATGTGGGGGTGAAGGGGATTGAGGATCCCAAGGACGAGCAACAGCTGGGAAGGAGGGAGAGAGAGGACCCAGCTGCAGGGCCTGTTGAAATCATCAGGTCTCCATATCTCCTGATAATGGAGCCATACAAACCTTCAGAACAGCAGGCAGGAGGAAGTGGTGGCTGGGAGAAGGGGGCTGATATTCATCACACAGGGTCAGAGAAACCACCAGCCCCACGAGGCCCTCCGCTTTTAGCAGGAGGAACATTAGCAGAGAGGAGAGGATTTACCGTCATTAAATCCAGCCCATTGCACATCTCCAAATGGGAACTTTCTGTGAAAAGGTTTTGACAATCCTCATTATTCAAGTGTTCGTTCTTGTTGTTACTATTATTTTGCCAGTGCCCCAGTTCTTCTTGGGTCACTGCTGGTCTGAGGTGAGTAGAGCCTGCAAGTGACTGCAAAATACTGCAGTAGATGTTACAAATGTTCATGTCTGTCAAGAGAAGTCCTTGTTTATCTGCATTAAATCACTAAAGACAATTGAAAGAAGGAATATCCACCCAAAAGTTGAGGCGAACAATAATTAAAAGGTATCTCAACTCTCGTGTTAGAATTTCCCAATGTACTTTTGTTATAGAAATGGATTAAGATACTGTTCTGTAAACCATGTAGATGACTTTCTGAAGAGGGTGAAAACAACTACTTCAGATTTAGATACATTATTTTGACCCAGATTGCTTGCATGTCACCAAGGGATAACATGGGTATGATTTCCTGATGGGAAAGGCTTTCCTTTCTATCCCGAGCTCTTTGCTACTTTACCTCAGAGAGAGAAAACTGCATGTGGCACTTTGTGCCCTTTGCAGAGATGAGATGAGGACTGTGCCTGACTCGGACTCAGACCTTCCTCTGTAAACCAAGATAAAAACCCTGGGAATGCCTACACCAGGTTGCTGCTCACAATACCTCAGGAAAGGATAAAAATGGGGCAGGAGGATGTGATCCTGGCCCAGCCTCTGGCACTGCATGGCTCAGAGACTTCCTGAAAGAGGAAGGTCTTGTGAGTCAACAGCATTGTCTGATCACTTTGTGAACCCATTTAACTTTTAACTTCCACAGCATCCCGCAGCAAGGAGTTCCCAGGTTAGCTGTGCTTTGTGTGCAGACTTATTGTTGCTGCTTTGCCTTCTTGGACCCTGCCACCCATTTGGCTTGTTTGGTACTCTTCCCACCTCCAGTTCTTGGTTTGGAAGAAACAAAGAGCCATTGGTTCCCTTGAATGATTTATCTTCTCCATGTTTCCATAGGTTTATCAATTGCTGATAATCTGTTCGTCATTAGTGGGAGCAGAATTCGTATCAGAAAAACTTGTTATGAGTTAGACTCACATTTTTTAAACCCAACTGAAAATATTCTGTTGGCATTCGTGGTGTGTTTGATAGCTCCAGCTGAAATGGAGATATTGTTCTACAGCCTGTGTTGGGTAGAGCCTGGAGTTTCATGGTCTTTTCTCAGAGTCACGGAGGATGAAATTAAGAACAAAAAATCTATTTTTGATTGGCATAAATCACTAGTAAACAAGCCTGCATCTTCTCTACTGAACTTGTTTCAGTATTGGCCAATTGAAATACTTGAAAATCATTTCAGTGTAATACCAACACATACTAAAAGTATCTCAGCCCAGAGGTGTGCAGTCAAAACATGGCAAAGGAGGAAACAGGAGCACAGGCAAAAGAAGTGATTGAATGTGCCCAGAGATAAAGTGAAGAGCTAATGACCCATACTTGGCATGGTTTTATAACCTGTTCAGAGCCTGGACCATCATGCCACCTGATCATACCCATGGGACAGGACTTGGTGAATACAAAGTGTTTCCCATCTTTTCAAGGTGTCTGCACTACCCTTTAGACCAAAGAGGTTTGCTGCTGCCTCGGAAGATGCTGCATTTTTACCTAGCAGTCAGGTCACATAGATCCTACACTAGCTGTGATTCTGGCAGTTATGTTATATGATGGTTGTTTGAGGTTTTGCCTGTTTGTGTTGATTAGTGTAACTTCTGTCATGTAGCCATACATGGGACCATGGCTGGAGTTGCAGGGTGGCCATAGGTGAGTCATATCTAAATGAGTACTGGATACGCATTGTAGTTTGGAAACTTTTTGGTTCCATAGTGGAAGGTCTTTTCCAACCTAAATGATTCTATGATTCTATCTTAAAGTACTTATTGCTAAGTCTAATACTCCAGTCTGCCTCAGAAAAATCAGCAATAGAAATTGAAGATGGGGCAAAGGAAACCAGACTCATTCAGAACAAAGTGGATTTTAGTTTTGCTGCTGGAATACCTTTTCTCTTCTTCAAATGTTTTCCAGGAATGCCCATCTAAAAACTTGAGTAAATAAAACTGTGTATTAAACAAGGGAATATACAGCACACCTGGTACCTAGAAATGACACATTTTTGTCTTAAGTAAGCCTTCTCCTCAAAATTTTACATTTTGTCCCTTACTAAAGAAGCTCTCTTTTAAATTGGAGAAGACAGAAGTCCATCTTTCTCTTTGGAGAAATCTGATGTTGCTGCTCTCGGGTCTACTGCCAGGAGGGTCGTATGATTATTTCTCAGAGTGAAGGACCTTTTCAAATAACTTGTGTGCTGAGTAAGTTCACCTTGAAAAAGACCCAGTGTTTACTTTTCACTTTGAGAGGGAGGCCAGCTTTGATGGAGTCTGCATGTCTTAGACTTTTCAAACAATCTTTATCACATTGCTCCAGCTAACTATCTGCACAAAGTGAATCCTACCCTACAAATCAGTATGCTGTACAGCTAAAAAGAAAATAACATTAAAAAGCTCCAGATGTTTCAACTGATGAAACGAAAGAAAAAGAACAGCTCAGCACTGTACACACCAATCTTCACTCATCATTTTTCTGTGCTCCCTCTCTCTGGGCTTGTTTCTGTCTTTCACTCAAGATTTACACTGTAAACAGTCCAAAGCAAGGACAAGCTGCCGTGATGTTTCCTGGTACAGACACCAGCAAACTGACCTGGGTCTTGAGCTGCAGCTGAAGCTCCTAGAGCTGCTACTGCAGTTTAAACAAGGGCTATTAATTCCAGGTGCTCCAAAAATAGTTCTGGAACATCATGATAAATGGGGGTGTCCTATTAAGGAAAGGTTTGCTGCTATTATCCATAATCTAAAGTGCCACCCTCAAGTACTTGAACCTTTCCTGTTTTGATGGAATGGGTTACTTGATTTTCCTCTGAACCTTCTGTAAACCTGGGAGTCACGGGTGCTAGCAAAACCAAAAGGCATATATTTGTTATGGGATGAAAGCAGCAACCCAGATTCTGTCTAAGTTCATCCTGGTTTAAGATGGATACTACATGAATGTAGCAGAATATGACTGCCCACAGTCAACACCATTCAGGCTGCAATCAGCATGAGTAGCTGTAGGTGGCAAGTCTGATACTTTCTGATGTGCTCAAGGCATTTGGGTACCTACCTCCTCTTTGGTTTCAGTGGGATTAGAACACCTGACTCTTTTTAAATTGTTTTGTGAATCCCCACTGACAAAAAACACACGAGGAAATTACAGAAAATGTATAAAAGCCCAGGTAAGCAACTGAAGCTATTGACCATTTATGCAGGCTATCCCCTGCATCCTTGTAAAACACTCTTTGGTTGACTGTGCGTCTTGCCAGATGTCTGTCGAGGTTTAACCCCAGCCAGCAACTAAGCACCATGCAGCCGCTCACTCACTCCCCCCCATCCAGTGGGATGGGGGAGAAAACCGGGAAAAGAAGTAAAACTCGTGGTTTGAGATAAGAACGGTTTAATAGAACAGAAAAGAAGAAACTAATAATGATAATGATAACACTAATAAAATGACAACAGTAGTAATAAAAGGATTGGAATGTACAAATGATGCGCAGGGCAATTGCTCACCACCCGCCGACCAACACCCAGCTAGTCCCCGAGTGGCAATTCCCCGCCCCCCACTTCCCAGTTCCTATACTGGATGGGACATCCCATGGTATGGAATATACCGTTGGCCAGTTTGGGTCAGGTGCCCTGGCTGTGTCCTGTGCCAACTTCTTGTGCCCCTCCAGCCTTCTTGCTGGCTGGGCATGAGAAGCTGAAAAATCCTTGACTTAGTCTAAACACTACTGAGCAACAACTGAAAACATCAGTGTGTTATCAACATTCTTCACATACTGAACTCAAAACATAGCACCGTACCAGCTACTAGGAAGACAGTTAACTCTATCCCAGCTGAAACCAGGACAATGTCAGATACAGAGCCCATGACAGACTGCAGATAGTTTTACCTGAAGATTATTAGAGTAATTTTCACACTTCTTTAGGAGTTTTGGGGGAAAGAAGCATTACTTCTGCACCTATGGCAGTAGGAGAACAGGCCATTGTATGGTAATTTGGGAGCCTGGTTTCATGCAAGGCTGAATTCTCAGGTTAGTTTGGTCAGCTCTCCCTTTTCTTCTCTGCCTTGGCTTCTGTGCCTGTAGGAAGGCTGTGCTTATACTGACCTGAGTTGTGAAATGTTTAGCCTTTTATATCCCTCTGACTGCTATTGTTATTATAAGTCATAGCTCAGTTGTGTATGTTTTGTTCCTTTTCCCTTTCCCAAACCTGCTTGAAAGTTATCCTCAGTATGTCCCGGGCAGCAGTGCCATGGCTGTATGGAATTGCATCCAAGCATTTGTTGGTGTGCTCTGCACGCCCTTCTGCACATGTGCTCTTCGTGGCTATCAAAGGTGTGAAAGCGCAGCTCAGGACTGGGCAGGGAGGACTCAGGCCTCTCTGCTTTATGTGTAAAAAGATGTAGACAGAAAAAGAGAGATGTATATCTCTGTGAGAATGGCTTGAATTGCCACTCAGCAGCTTTGGTGGATGACCTTCACACCAAGGAAGAGGCTGGCCTACACTGAGTGCATTTTACTCCTGTTCATAGAAAAACCACATAATGTTTTAGCTGCATTTTGTCACAAAAAATAGGTTCCAGAAAGAAAGAGACCACTAAACGAGCTGCCTTACAGAGGGGGAAAGGGGAGAAATTCAGCACTGGTTTATATATTTGTCTGTGGGAAACCTCTAGAGCTTTGCTTTTTGAGATGGCCAGGGTGTGGTGGTACTTTTTTTTTTTTTTTTTTTTTTTTGTAATGGAAACCATTATTTACACGACACTTAGACCACAATGCTCATTTCACTCATTAACTCAGCAACATTAAGACTGCTTTCCAGACAATGGGAGTTAGATACTCAGCGTATTGTTATTGCCATTCCTATGCCATTTATGCAATGGAAGATGTTTGCATATTACATTTGTCACAGACAAGTATGGGGTATCAGATGTAGTGGTATTATTTTAAAATAGAACTGTAGAATGCAACTAAATATGCTCAGCTGCAGAATGCTTTGGATTTTCTAAACTGAAAATTCCCATAATCTTATAAGAATGTGGTGCAATGTGAAAGTTAATGGTTCAGGGGACTGGTGAAGGGAAACAAGGTTTCTTAACTCTTGATAAATAACACAAATCAAACCCAGCTTGATCATGTCTGAAAGTCACTATTATTCTCAGATTTACTTTTGGTTTGGTTTGGTTTGGTTGTGGTTGGACTATGTGAATTTATGATCCACTTTCCCAAATAAAAAGGTGACTCATTCTGATTTAAAAAAGAATTCAAAGTTGAAACTGAACAGCAAACATTTTTTATGTACTAACACAAAATGAAGTCTTGCTTACCTCCCCTGTTGGAATGAATGCTCCTGAATGTATCCTCCCCAGGGGAAACCTTTCTGCCCTCCAGGATGAAATGGCTGCCCTGGAAGTCAATTCTGCACTCATTTGCAGCTTGGGTGTGTTTGCAAAAGGTTTACTGCACCTTTGGTATGAGAGGGAGTATTGCTAACTTGTGGGAAATAGCTCAACAGGAACCTGTGGGGACGGGAAGTGGCGGGTGAGTGATCCTGGGTTGCTCTACATTGCCATAGCAGAAACTGAGCTAGTTCAGCCCTAGGACCACATTGCACTTCAAGGGAGTAGATTTTGAGAAACTGTATTTTATTTGTGTTAATGAAGAGGATGGTGAATTTAAAAAAATCTGAGGAGGAGCAGTGAAAGGGTATGTAAAAATCCTCAAGTCTGGAAATGGAGCAGGTAATGCTAAAAGGCAGTACGGTTGAGGTAAAATATACTGCAATTTGGTTCTGCTATGTAAAATAAGCTTTTGATTTATGGAGTGTCAAAAATGTAGATTTCTACGCCTTTCACGATGAATTTTTTTGCCAAATTTTTGGATGAAAATTATTATGGGAAAAATGTTCAGAATATAATTATGCCTTTGCTGGAGAATTGGGGGCTCTTTAAAGATGTTTTCTGCTCGTATCTGCCATTGCTGCTGCCAGAGTGCTTCGTTGAACTACTGGGTGGCCCCAGCTGCTCTGTATATTTTACCGCCACCCCTCCTCCAGGGAGTAAAAGCACAGTTTGGCCCAATACTTGCTAGAAATGAATTGATTCCACTGCAGACTCCATGCAGTACATGCTGAGATGATTAAATAAGGACTATAAACTGTTGTAATAAAATACCACGATTTGAAGTAGGGATAATCATCTTCATTTTGTGGTAGGACAGCACCTATGGGGTCCTGGCCCAAAACGCCAATAAAAATGATAATACAGAACATCCTTCATGCTCCTTTGCTTCTTTTGGGAGGCAAAGTCCAGCTGAAAGCATTTTGAATGCTAGTTATTTGAATGAAAGTATTTTTATTTCTAGCTTCTGCAATTAGAACAGTGAAATTTGAGTGGGAACATTTTTCTACCAGAGAAAGGCTTAGCCTACAATTTAGTCTCAGTTTATTTGGTTAGAAGAGCTGAACAACAAGACTTTGGGGGCATCCACTGGTTAGTAACCTCACAATGAACTGTTTGCGGTGCATCTATTTTTTTAGCACTTGGCATCCCTCTCGTAAATATACTGTGGACCCCCTCAAAGGACTTGCTGTTGCCTCTTCTGCTTTGGACAGCAAGGGAGGAGGAACTTCACCCTGTTCATGAATGGCCTCATCCAATGGCCCCATGCTGCTCATTCCCTCTGAGGACCTGGGTTTGGTATTGGTGTATCTCTGAGCACCAGGTGAATCCCTTCTCTTCAAATCTGACCTTTCTTACCGTTCCAGTATTGTGTACCCTTCATTGTTAACAACGGTCCATTTAAAACAGCCATTTCTCCATTGTCAGAAATTTGTCTTGTAGTTTTCACAGAGGCCAAGGATGAATTAACACAAACTGTAAATGCATTAAGGTTTGCATGCTTAGGTCTTCCTGGAGGCTATTGTGAATGCCGATCCCCGGCTGAACAGGGACACATCAGTGTTGCCTCTCTGAAGTGTGGGGGTGGGCAATGGCTGTAATTGAGTCTAGTGACTGGAAACGTTTTATGTCCAGCAAGCCACTTATTCTTATCTTGCTGTAGTATGTAATGATTAGAGATATTAATTAACACTTCCCTCGGCACTACATAAGGTCTGCATTATGGTGTGCATCTACAGCATGGGCTTCTGAGGGAGAAGACATTACTGCCAGGATGCTTCTTGGTGACCTACAAGGAGAGTACCTAGTCTTCACTCTTTGTCAGCCGGTCGGCTTTTTTGCTTTATACAGCCTCTACAGGCATGGGTCAGATCCTGATCTGGTAAAAATCTGTGTAGCGTGACTCCAGTGACCCCATTCCAGCTTACACAAGCCTGGAAGCTGGTCGTGTATGCTCTCTAGTTGCTCTGAGCTAACGCTGCTGGCGGTCTTCAATGCTGTATTCTCTTTCTGCCATTAGTAGTACTATAATTAAGCCTCTCCCATCATTTGCTGCCCTTTTCTACACATACACCTTCCTACATCTTTTGGAGGAATGTTCCCTTAGCAAAACAGTTTGCATGTCAATTGCTGATACAACATTGTGTTCTCAATGCCATGAGGTTATATTAGCACTTATATTTGTGTTCACAAGGGTTGCTTGCATACATAAAGCCTGTGAGTGTTTCAGAATTGGGGCCATAGTGTGCAGTGTTACTGGGCAATATTCGTATGATGTAACCATAAACCTCGATTGTCTGTTTAATATCTCAGATGTTTCAATTTGCATTTCGTTAAAACTTGGCAAAAGGTTATCAGCTCAGATCCAAAATTCTCACAAAAATTGTTCTAATATGTAAAGTAAGTTTTGATTTATGGAGTGACAAAAATGTAAATTTCTAAGCATTTCAGTTTATTTTTTTGCCAAACTTTAGACTAAAATGACTTTTTTAAAGTGAAATGATTCTGGATGTAGTTATTTTCATGATTGTGGAGTAAAAGCAGTTAAAGATGTTAATTTAACTGCATTTACAAATAATTCTTATAAAGAACGTTGCTTCCCAGGAAATGAATAAGACGTCTCTACTGAGCTTATTGAGATGAAGATCTACACACAGAATATGATAGTATTTTTGCAGGGAACCTGAGTATAAAATAATCTATAAATACATTTAATATTACTAAAAAATATATATTCCTCTTGATCTCCTCATGAAAGCTGTTTACTCATTTCAGAGGAGTTCTGCATTATAAAATATGACAAATCATTGTTGTGTAACACTTACTGTTAAAGCACAGTAAAAATATGTATTATTTCAGAGGAGACTTGTTTTGCAATAGGAATACCTTTGACCATGGAGGAAAATATTCATTTCATGCTGTATTTACTGCTGGAATATCACTGAAATTAACACAGACTTCCATTGTATGTACATAGATAGATCTTATAGAAGAAATGTATAACAACAGATTGCCTTTGATAGCATAAAATTTGAACATTGGGCTAGTCTCAGATTTGTACTAGTAGTTTGGAGAAGGAAAGAGTATAAACACCTCACATAAAAATCCTCAATTTAAATTCAATTCTCAGCTTTTCCTTTAAGATACACAGAAGCATGATTTTTTTTTTTCATAAATCCCTACTTTGTTGTTGTTTTATACATAAAACAGGCAATGGGGTCTCTTGTGTTTAATCATTTTAATTAAAAGTGTGAATTTTGCCAGTTGCGTCAGCTGGTCTATCATTTTCTATGGAAGGATTTCTGCTGTGAAATTGGTTTTAAATCTGGTTACCTTTTAATATTTGAAATCCCAGAAAAGTGTTTGGATTCAAAGAGAAAATTATAACCCAGTAATTTTGCTTTTAATATTGGAAAGATATTATTTAAATTTGATATTTTCCAACAAGTCTTCTAAGATACTCGTGGGGTGGGGTGCAAGGAACCAAGCCTTACTGAGTGTACTTGTAGGCACAATTTCTCTAGATAAAGCTTGAAATATCTCATGCAAGAAATGTCAGCATTTCCAAATTCTTTTCACCCAGTGAAACAAATAAAATAAAAAAAATCAGAAAGGGAACATTTTCACACAGCAGGGAAAGGATTCTGAGGAGTTTTGAATGGGAAATGTCAAAACAGAAAGTGTAACTGTTTCAGTTTTCCATTTCTTTTCATTTTGATTCAAGAAGAGATTTTTCATTTTGATTATCTCCATCACAGAATGAAAGCCCTTTGTCAAAACTGCCATTTTCACATGAAAAAGTTTCAAGTTCTAAAAATCACCTTTTTTCCGGTGAGAAATCTTGTTGACTGAGGTAGCTGGACCAGCTCTAATACGATGCTGAACTGCAACCAGCAGCTGTCGATGACTCACGTGAGGGTCTCAGCGAGGCTCCGCTGGTCCCCACTGGCTCCGCTCCTCAGCTGGGGCAGCCTCCCAAAGGAGGTTTAGTTTGAGCCCAATGAGTTGAAGGGACCAGCTGCCTTTGGGCGGGTGTCAGGCAATGTCAGGTGGCAATGTGGCCCCGCAGCGTTTCGAGGGAGGACGCAGGCAAGGAGAGGGAGTGGGGCAAGGGAAGACATGTGGCCTCAAGGCTTCCCCTTCATCAGGCCCTCCTCGAGGCAATGGGTAAGCAAGGCTTGATGTGCCAGATGTGCTCTCCATCCTGCATCCGCAAACCATCTCATCTGAAAGGGGTCCAGCATCGAAGACTCCCTGGAGGCAGTTGATCAGAGAGTTTCTCGCAGACTTGTATGTCTGAAATGTCAGGCGCTGTGCTGACGTTTTGGGGTTTGACGCTTTCATATGTTTAAGCCATGGAGCAGTCAGGGATGAAGGACAAATCTGTGGGTTCCTCCCTCGCTCCCTCTGTCCCTCGCCTGCCTGCACCCGCGCAGGCAGCAGGGCTGTCTCCTCCTCACCATGTTGTGTGGCATTTCTGGCAGAGCCAGGGCAGGCAGAGAAGTCTCGGGACAGATCCTGCAGCTTCAGCCCCAGTGGGAAGGCTGGCATCCCTCGTGGTCCCCAGCCCAGCTGTGCCCATCTTGTCTCCATCTGCTTGGAGAAGTCCCATGAGAAGGGCCATCAGTCTTCTCTATGGGGACAGCTGTGCGATGCTCCTCTGGGGATGCCAGCTATATTTGGGGGTCTGAAGGGGTACTGTCACCTGGTGGTGACAACAGGACACCCCAGGTTGCTTTCACCAGAAAAGCTTGTTCCTCCTTCAAGGCTTTCAAAGTGCGTGCATGCATGTCATGTGTCTCCCTGAAAGAGGGAAGATGCATCGTAAAGAAACTAATTCCCATGCTGTACAAGAACAGGATAGGGTCTTATAAACCCTAAAGATACAGAAGGTCCTACAATAAATAGCCACGTAGGCTCCTGATCCTTTAGTTATTTATGTTTAATGCCTCATTGATCTCATCAGGATGAGTGACATGATTTGAGTCAAATATGTGAGTGCAATTTGCAGGATGCTTTATAAAAGTGAAGTTCAACTTTTGGTGACAGAAACCACAGCTAGAATTTTTTTTGTATGCAAAAGGAAAAAAAAATAACTTAACCTCTCTCAATCTCAAACTCTGTTCAATCTTCCCCTCATATAAACGGACCATTTTTAACTTTTCCTTATTCCATTCCTGATACTGCAGGCAAACCTGCTACTGTATGTACTTTGTCACTGTGATCTGCTTAGGAAAGTAGTATATATTTTTAATATATATATTTTATATTTATATGTATATTATTTAAATGTGTATATACATATGTAAATGTAAAAATCTGCTGTTTTTTCAATTGCCTTTAGTTATAGCAGAGAGAAAACAAAACTTTGATTTTTAAATGCTCATAAACCGTGCTTTTAGATCTCATGGTAACTCTTATTTTTCCATTGGAGTACATGTGTCTGAAATTTAATGCTAGTTGCTAATTTTGCAGAACCTTCATCCTGACAGAGTTCACATGAGTTCAGCAGGTCTCAGGAGCATTCACCTAGGCTGTATTACCTGGTTTTGAATATACCTTGGAAATCTCAGTCTAAACAATATCATCATCATCGTCATCATTCAGCCCCCAAGCCTTTCCCTATTAACAGTCCATGAGCCTTACCTCCTCTTTAATACAATGATTACATTTGATAATGCTCCTGCTTATAACTGTCCAAGCTAGTAACCTTAGTAGCCATCTTTGCATAATATTCAGCCATGCCTTTATCGGTCATCGGTGCATGTGGCACACCAAATTATTCTTCGCATTAGCATAAACAAAAGAAATGCATTTTAAGAAACATTAGTATGTTTTCCCTATATTTGCGTTAGTTATAAGTACACCATACCCAAGTACTGATATAACTTTATTGTATAGGGCCTTCAAGTAAAACAGTATTTATTGTGAAAGATGATTGCAGTTTCAATAACAACTCCTTCTTATTACTTAAAAAACATATATTTAGCCAGATACCATGAACACTAAGTTTAGTTCACTTGGCAGCACTTTAACCAACGCTTTTATAGTCTTTGTATTTAAAATCCCAAATAAACCATAATTCACTGGCCGTGCTGAGTAGTGACTGTATGTATCCTATGTTTTAGAATAAAAGTATAAAATTACAGAGATATGATCAATTATTTAAAAAAATGTAAATGTAGTGAAATGGTGTAGAAGAGAACCACATTGGTCTTCATTACTCTGAAAACAGAAATTGCTGGGAAGCAGGGGAAAAAGCAATCTGAAAAGAAATGGTTCCTGGGGAGAAATGGCTTTTCTACAAATGGCATCGAGTGAATTCAAAAGAAAGTGGCTAACAAGGCATTTCCTAATAACAAGCCAAGGGTGTTTCATACCCTTACATCTTTAGAATTACAAATGTAAAGTAAATGTACTGTGTCTTATCACAGGATTACTTACTGGAGCCCATGTTTTTCTTTGGGACTGAGAGTAGTGTATAGTGTAGTATAGTATGTTGTGTGAGAATACCTCACTGCTGCAAGTGGCCATCTCTCCTGAGTGACATGGGGGAACCATAGGCATCCATTTGCATGAGAGACCTTCTTTCACCTTCATCTAAAATGCTGTCCTACAGCCAAAAGTTGGGAGGAGTTTGCGAAAACATGCGGTGCTCTCTTGTTGAAATACAACCTTGAATTTTTTGGTTTCTTCCTTCTCAAAGGAAGGAAATGACCTTTGAAGGCCCTTTGAAGGAGCCCTTCTTCTTTGAGTTCCTGTAAAAAAGGGGATTTTACCTACTGTGCTTGCAGCGTGGATGGCCCCTTGGGTTCAACTGGGAGGTGGGAGAGGTTGTCAGGGTGACAGCTGGCACACATGAGCCCCACTCATGCTGCTGGTCAAGGACTGGCGACAAGGGAGCAGAGCCAGGTCCTTTAAAGCATCTCCCCGCAGTTGTTCTGCTCAGTGCAATTCAGTCTGGAGCAGAACAGGGAAGGGTCCTGCATCCACTGAGGAGGGATAAACTCCCTTGGTTAAATGCTTAATTAGGGGTAAAGTCTCCCACAGAGCATTTAATCTGGAATTGTATATCCTGACAGCACAGAGTGGATGAGTGAAACCTTTCAAATTAACTTGCTACAAATTTAAATCATTCATTTAAGAAATGTGGCCATGTGGAATAAACCAAAGCTTTGCTCTAAAAGGGAAATCCTTAACAATGGCCAAATGATAGGAGGTGCATGTGCAGTCACCTGAAAAACATAGAGCTTTATAAAAACTGAAACATTTTGAAATTTTGGTTAACTTGGTGAGAATTAGGAACAACATGAACAATTATAGATGGACTTTTGAGGCTTGCTTATAGGAATGAGCTAATATTGCAATATTTTGGGCTTATGATGTGTTTTTTTCCAAATTTCTAAGATGGACAACATAGAAATAAACTAAAAAGAAGTGGCACTACCTAGTGGGTAAGGAAACAGACTCGATCCTCTACTCATTTCAGAAGTCCCACGGTGTCTTCCTCCTTTGTTCTTCAGCTTCCCACCTATAAAGCAGCAGAAAATTGCTGACCTCCAAAGGAGCTGAGGACCTCTTGAGGGAAGCGACCACTCAAGACAAAGGAAAGGCATTTTGGAGACAGTGTCCTAGGGATAGTCTTCTAAATATGTTTCCCTTAAGCTTGGTGTTGGGGGGGGGGTGTCATGTTGTCTTGGTTCTTCTGTTGGATGATTTGTTAAGGATATGGGATTGCTTAGTAATGTTGTTTTGTGTATTTTTTACCACACTCAAAGGCAGTGGGCTGTTGGCTATCCTCCACCAAATTGGTTGAAGCAGTAAAGGCCTCAAGGATAATTAATTTCCTACAAGTTTTAGGAATATATGTGGTTAGTTAGAGCAGAAAGGCTCTATCACTTTTGACAGATGGAAAGGATGTGGCATGAACACACATGTTACCAGGCATCAGAGGATGAGCGTGCCTGGAGAAGCCATGCTGTATGGCCCAGGTACCTGCAACACTTGACTAGCAGCTCACAGCCCAAGACCCTGTGAGCTTAGGCTTTTTTATTTCCAGTACTATTGGAAATGCATGGTAATTTTACTCAGGTTGCACATTTGCTGTCACTTTGCTGCCAAAAATGCTAGTCCTACTGTCCATCCCAGTCCTGTCTTGCCCAGTCCCACCCCAGTCATCATGATAGCACCAGTACGCATACTGTGGAGCAGCGAAGTGACTTGCTCCATCCAAACCTGGATTTTTTTGGCCAGGTTATTCTGTTGCTTGATGAGGTCCTTGATCTAGTCCCCGAGACAGTTGTGTCCGTGTTGGTGCTGGCCCAAGTGATGAGCAGGAGCCTGTACCAAGGGTGGGGCTGCCCCTTTTGGTACTTTCAGCCGATCGTGACACTGAACCCTGGGGCTACCAGTGAGCTATTTGTTTGTTGTGTGGTTGCCCTGGCTTCTTTTCTGCTCCTGTTTCAGGTAGACCATTGTGAGTTATCAGGAAAGTCACCCTACATCTTCGTTGCAAGCCTTTTGGGTGAACAGCAGCAGCTTTGCACTTGTGAATTTTCTTCTGTTCCTCCTAACCATATTCTAATTTGGAGTTTCTCATCTTTCTGTTTAACAGGAAAGATGCCTGCTCTAAAAATATAGAATATGGCTCCAGATCCCTGTTCTGAGAACAGCTGGTCACGTTCAAAATGAATGCCTAAAGAAAATAGCAAATTTGAAAAGAAATGTGAATTTCTGAATTCTGGCAAGTGAAAGGCTGGCCTGAGGTAAGCCAGCCAATTCCTGGATGACTCCAGCGCCAGTGCGAGCGCCAGCACTTTTGCCTTCTCTCTTTTGCTGCAGAGCTGGTGCTAAGGTTTCAGTTTCGCGTAAACCATTCCCCAAATGGTTAGTTCTGGAAATAACAGCCCAGTTCCAACGATGACACAGGTGACATTTTCAAAATCAGAAACTGGGACAGTTCTGTAGTGACATTTTTTAGGGTCTTAAAATATCCCTGCAAAAGACGAATGTATGCTTAAAAAAACATGCTGATGTCACTACTGCCAGTGTCTGCTTCAACAGCGATACATACATACTTCCCTGAGCACAAGGTTTTTTCCAGTTGCTTTAATTCGAAATAAATTGTGTCATGAAACACCAAAAGTGCTGCTAACATTCATTCTGGTCTTGTCTGAATCATGAAGCTGAACCAATTTAAGTTAAATTAGTTCAGTAAACCAGCGGGACAAGTATGTAATGTCTCCTGGATTGTTTAAACTCATTATCTTTTAGCCCATACGTTTGATCGGTATATGATAGCTGGCCACAGCTTGTGTTTTAAATGTCATGTAGGCGTTTGTGCACAAGGCTGCCTGGGTATGAAATCATATGACTGCAAGGCGCCATGAGCACGCGGACACTCGCATCACAAAGGGAGCCACGCAAGGGGCTGCACTCAGCTGGCTGCCCTGCCCACCCCAGCTGCTGGTGTGGGCTGCGCTCGAGTCTCTGCTCTCTGCAAACATGCAGTAACTTTTGCTCATTTTGGAGGAATGTCTTGACCATGTGTTTTGCAGCTAGGAAGAAATCAAACATTTCTCAGTTTAGATTGAAAGTGGAAAAACTTGTGCACCTCGGAGGTGCTGAAAGAAGCTCCTGGGTTGCAGAGATGTCCTATGGGGTAAGGATGGTCTTGCTAAAAGAAGTGTCAACAGACCTTTTATTTTAACAATTAGAAGCGAAAATAGTTTTTCACACACAGTCACAAGTCCCGCTAATTAGAAGTGGAGCTCTCCTGTCTGTCACCAAAATACCGTAAATGCTGGCGGTTCTGTGAGGCATAGGGGTGTTTGGGACAACGTGTTGGAGATAAGATATCTCTGCTACTGAAGTACAGAACATGTTCCCCTCAGGGACTGCAAGGCGCTCTGTGAGTGGAGATAACTGAATTGTTATAACAGCTTTGTGAAAAAGGTGGCTTTGCCCCAACTTGCAGATAACCTCTGAGCTCAAGACTCTTGATGCGAATTGCCCAGTGTGGCATGGAGTGGGGACAACACGGGAGCCAGCCCCAGCACCCTACCAAAGCCTCAGCCCTCCTTCCCTGGCAGGGCCGAGCACACAGAGGGGCCAGGGCGTGAGCAGCCGAGGAGGAGCCCACAGCACTCAGCAGTGCGCTGGGAGGAGCTGCAGGGCTCCCAGGCGTCCGCAAATGCACTGAACTCGCTTGTCCAGACCCCTTAGCTTCAGGACAACTGCTTAAAGTGCTTTACAATGTTAAGTGTACACAGCAAAAGGTGACAGGTACACAGAAGTAAATTGTAGGCATCTTAAACATACCCGCTCTACCCCTCGTTACAAAATGGCTTTTCTGCTGATGGGTATTTCCTACAGTGTTTGTCAAACAGTAGGTTCATGGCTTAGTCAGGGACAAAGTTATTAAGGACATAAAACGCCATCTGGATGATGCTAATAAACATAAAATCTAACCTTCAGATACATTGCTGCAGTGACCAGACTGCGCCAGACCAGATTACCCTTTGTGTTAAAATCTGAGCCCTGTACTAACCCTCTTGGCTGCCCAACCTCACATATTTTACTCCGAAAACCTAAAATGTGGTTATTCCAATGAGACAACCAAGTGACCTGTCCCTGGCATCTTACTGGAATACTGTCTTAAAAGGGCTGATCTTCTAGTAGAGTTTCTTTTTCGGTTTCTATGCAGTTGGTGGTTGGTTTTAAACTTTTATTTAGGATTTCTGATTCTCAGTTTAGTTGGCAGTTCATGTGGCAAGGAAAAAAAAAACAAACCCTCTTGCAAGCTGAAAAAACCCCAAACCTATCCTATAAATGCATTTTGGACTTGTTTATACAAGAAAATGATGGGATTTTCCATTCAAAATCTATTTTGTGCTGTAGGAATGACCTAGCTATCACTTTACTCCCATTACCTCTTGCAGGGTGTATCACTCTAAGGGAGACAGAAAGCTATGCAGGCCTAAACCTAAGCTATCTAATGTTAAAGGATGGTTTTCCTCCGCAGTAAGGGTTTGGTTTTCTTTCTAGGACAAGACATGGTTTGTCAAATGAATTTGTGCTTATCACTAGCACTTGCCATTGAAAGACAGTATTTGCTGACAAACATTACATAAGCCTTGTGGTTTATTGTTCTAAATACAACTGCTTTGCGGATGGCAGGTGAGAAGTGCTAGCAAAGGGCAGCCATTCTGGTTGCCACTAACAGTGCTGACCTCTACGAGGCTCGAAGATGAGGACTGGCATCGGCTCCAGCTGAGCAGTGCCTTGCTCTGCAAGGACTTGCACTGAAACCAATGGCTCAGCTTGCAGTCAGGTACTGCACCAGGCCATCAGGATCTCACCCCTGTTGGCAGCAGTGTAAATAAATATCTGCCTCTTCACCCACCCAGGCTGAACTGAGCAGACCTCTAGACAAATGCAGCTTCATGTGTTATTCAGTGCTATGAAACTGTGAGGAAGATGCACACATTAAGGTGTCCAAATCTGATGCCAGAACTAGTCAGATGCTTCCCAAATGAGCATGCACATGTGTGAGAATGAAAATGTTACACTTAAAAAGGACAGAAAGTGAAGTTTGCTGTCTAATCAGAGGCTTCTCCATGCTGTCAGGCTGATTTGCAGCTTTGTGTATGGTGTGTTAAAAGAGGCAGGACAATTGTAAGGCACCTATAAGCCTAGCCTAAGCTTCCAACACAACCCAGCAGTAGAATGATTAAATAGGTTTGCCACTGTCACTTAGTACTTGTCAAATAGTGTCATTTTTACAAAAAATAAATCATGAAACACTATGAGCCACACCATGCAAATTGCCATGCATTTGCATGGCATTGCAGTCGCAAAGGCTTGACCGCTTGGCAGTATCAATGTGTGCTCACTGGCCTGAGCAGTAAGCCCGGCATGGGGAAATTGCAGCTATAGGCAGTTGTATCTTCTTTTTCTCCCTTCTCTATATAGGCTCAGTATCAGAAAAGTGTTTTCTACAGGAGTAAAAGGTATTTCCACTGTGCCTACGTGACGATCGTAGGGATAGTTCTGGGAGCAGGAGTGCGAGTAGCTGATTCTCACTGTGAAATGGTGTCGATGTTAATTATTCCTCTGCACTTTTACACCTCTGTTGCGACCATTATTTAATGATTACTGTTGATGATACTTCTGTTACATAAGTTTAAAAGTATCCCCTTCCTTTCCCCCCAGAGAATTGAGCTGCTGGAGGTCCGTTCTCTATCTGTCTCTGCTTAATAATGTTGCTGTGACATCAGCACCCCTCATGTCCATGGAGTAGATGAGCACAGATGAAGCTCTTGTGATGCTTTGATGATTTTCTTGGGTCTCATACAAACCCACAGGGAGGAGTTGCTGCCCCCAGCAGCGTCCTGTCTCAAAGGAAAGAAAGATTGGGGGAGTTTTAAGCAAGTGTGGTGAAGGGAGGGGGCTTCCCCTCCCAGTGCAGTGACCTATGTGTGCAGGGCACTTGGTTTCTCCTCTCCAGACCCCTCTTCTCTGTCCCCTACACTCTGCATCTGGGATATGGGGTTTTTGCATATGGCCAGAGACACAGGATGTGAATAAAATGAAAATGCTTAGTCAGTAGCAGATGCTCAACTAAACCAATTTCTACTCATGAACTTTTAATACTAGTAAGCCATTTGGTAAAAATCTTCATTCGTCTGAAGCCATTATGAGTGTATGACACTTGAACAAAAGTAGTATCTCTATCTCTGGTTTTCATCCGATATGTACTTTGGCTTGGATCTTACGTTCCTTTTCAAGAATATATTGCCTCTAGTTGTCTCCATGTGTGGTGGATTTAGCTTCAGGTGGAAGAAAGCAGCAAACAAAAAAATTCATCCTTATGAAAATCAGTGGAAATTTAATAATTCATAGAGCAATATTCAGAACAAGAAACATCAGAATAGAGCTTAACTAAATATTCACAGTTTGGGAATATCCATGTTTACTTGCTAACGCTTTTTGCAAAATATAGGCCCAAATATAGGAAATCTGTGCTATTATTCATTACAATTAAATGGGCTTTGGTTCTTAGAGACTTCTGCTAAAATTTGCACTCTGGTGAACAAGTCTGTACTAGATTATTTAGTGTCTGCTATTAATAAATATTTCATTGTGGTGATGGAAAATATTTCTTTTGCTTTGTGATACGAGTCCATTTTTTTGCATCCTGAAGAATATTATATTTAAGGCCCTTTTTTTTTTTCTCCCCCCCCCCCCCCCCCCCCCCCCCCCGGATAGGACTTTCATGCACAGGCAGCTGCTGATCCAGTTTAGCGGCTTGTATTCAGCTTAGTTGGCTGGATGTGATTGAGACGATGTGGTAGGCTGGGGAAGGTGAATGGAAGAAGTGATAAGGAACCCAAATAATTCTTGGGAAACTGTCCCCTCCTTCAGTGATACTGAGATGCTGCTGAATTCTGCCAAGGCTCCTGACCTTAAACCAGGATTTCAAATGGAGAGGCCTTTTCAGTCAATGGTCTTTTTAAGGCCAAGGGAAAACAAGTGAGCTTTCCAAAAGCCATTTTTCAATGGAAATGTTCCTCTGCCAGAGGTACCATGAGTAATCACTTCCTGCCACCAGAATGGGACTCTATTGTGTGTCGGAGAAGTGAGACGAAGGAGAAAACCTGGCCAAAATATCTTTGTATTTCACCATACAGCCTTGGGAAACCAAAGGAATTTCTGACAAAAATATCTGTTGTTTTCCTCATTCTTATCAGAACATCCACGGGAAGATAAAGGAGCAGGAGGGGAGACTCTGGGAAAGAAGGAGCAGCTGGTGGGTTTCCTCACCAGGTCAGCTTCCTTGGCTATAGGACCAGAAGGTCCTCTGTCTCACAGGACTTGCTGACTTTCCCTTTACTTGGTTGATGAATTCAGTGGGCTGCAGTGATTGTACAGACCCAGGGATTCTTTCTGTGCCACAAGCATCAATGCAGATCCTGGGGTATTTATGCATGCTCTTTCCTGGTCTTGGCAAGGTAGCTTCTCAGGAAGGTTTCTCTGACTGTGCAGCCCACTCTGTTGATATCTTTATCTAGGGGCTGTGCACTGGCTAGTGTTAATTTAATGTGGGAGTCGGATTCATCCCTGGATAATAAGCCAACACTCGTTGAAACTGTCAGAAGTTGTCTCTTCTCCTCAATAAGAGCAAGAGCAAGCCCACCTCAGTCAGCTGGCTGAGATTCCCACTCTCTTTGGCTGCCCTAGAGTCATCAAGTTTCATGTTTGTTTGTTTTTTAAAAGATCAGTGATAGTCCAAGGAGCAACTGCAAGGTAACAGTGCTCAGGGTGCAGCAGAGATGCCTGTGCAAGTTCTGCACTTCCCATGCCTGCCTCGAGGGCTGGAGGTGAGTCAGGTCCTTGCTGCAAGCCCTGTGCCCTGGTACTCTTACAGATCGGACAGAAGATATGGAGGAGGAAAGCACAGATGCAGGGAAACAAAATGCCTCCTCCTGCTTTTCACAGCAGAGCTGGCCAAAGCAGTGTTGCCTCTTGCTTCCTGGTCCGTTCTCTGCCTTGGGCTGTGTTGCTTCTTCAGTGTTAAAGTGTCCAGCATAGACTGAAGCTTGGTATTTATCTGTGTACGTGGTACAGTGTGTGTTTATGGCAAAGGTCTGCTTTGGGGGCTACAGGCACTTTAGTTATTTCAGTATAGGGTTTTGTGGAAGAGCTGGCGATAGTTCATACAATGTACCCTTTTGCTTTTTAGGCAGTACTGTAATGTTTTTTCCAACATCCAAACCTAATAGCTACTTAGGAATGCAAAACATAAAGGTTGATAGTGTTTTCTAATTCCTCCATTACTTCAGACAATTGATTCCATTTTCTAGCTGAAGAAGTTGGCTTTTTATGTTGAATGAACCATGTTCCAATGTCCTTTCATTATTTATGTTCATTAATGAACAATCCCCCTCCTGCCCTACTACCTCCCATTTGCCCATAATGTAGTGGCCATTATGTCCTTATATCAAAATCACACACCCTTAACTGTTTTTAATAATCTGCGTGTGGTCTGTCTGGCTGTTCTGTCTGTCTGGCACAAGTTTCCAAGGCTATTAAAATGGAAAAAAGAGCATTAGCTCCTGTCAATGAGACTGGGGAAGATTTTCAAGGTCAAATCCTGCAGCAAACTGCTTCCTTTCACAAATGTGAGAGACTTGTAAGGACCCTATTCACGTGATAAATATTTATGATTCGGGAGGAGGAATTCAAGAGTAAGCGAAATCTTCTGACATTGACTATCGTGGGAATTTTGGGGGGAGAAGGACGGGAACGAAATTAAGGGGGGAAACCTTCAGCAATTTTAATCATTTCAATTGCATTTTCTCAGCAATTTACTTTTCACTTGGGAAAAAAACTTCTCCATTGGAAATAGTGAATAGGAGAGGAATTTTTTTCCTTTCCAGCCTAAGTTCCTTATATTAAGCCTGTAAATCCTGAAGTGGGATTCTCTCTGTGCAGAATACTATTGCAGTAATGGATTTGTTGGCATCCCTCAAAGCTGAGGGACTACATGAATTCGCCGATGTATGGATCTGCTTTCCTTCATTCCAAGTTTCTCAGCTGACTTGTAATTATATTGCATGGAATGCATATATGTTTTCTTGGGGTAAATTGAGATTTTGACCCAGGGGAGGAGTAAATTCTTATTCTTTTTTTGCTTTCTTCATGTAGAAGCCTAAGGAGATGGAGACCGCTCCCTTTAGACCTGAACATGTTTCTTTGCCAAGAGCATTATCTTGGTTTAAGGGATGAAGTGAACTGAGTAAATATCCCTTACCCATTATTGGAGAGTTTGAACCCTGAGAATCCTCCAAGAGACTGGCCAGATCTTCTCATTAGTGGATAGACATTTCTAGGAAAGTCTGGAAGCACAAGTCAGCATAATTCCTGTGCAGTCTGATTTATCTGTGGGATTCTGAGGAGGTTTTTTTTCCCATCAAAACTGTTTCAGCTCTTTTTAGTGGGTCCTTGTGTGACTTGGACTTCTGCTTAAGGAATGAAGTTCCATTAAATTTTAAAATCTGACTATTTAGAAGCTTTGAGTAGAAAACATTGTCCCCCTAACAGAGACATTCCTTTGGGGATGCTGAAGCGTCCGCTCAGCCATGTCTGACGGAAACAGATGGGGAAATTTCATATTCCCAAATAGAATGAAAATGTTACTAGCTCAGGTTTACTTTATGCTCTATATGTGTATAATCCAAACATACTTCTTTATGGACTCAGGTTGTTAGTCTGGCTACATCCTCCAAGGTGCAGCTTTTGCAAAGTGTTCTGTGGGTTTTAGCAGTTATGATAGTAAGCGTAGGTATTTGTCCTCCTATGGCAGATGAAACTTTCTTTAAGCTGATGAGGGAAGCAAAAGAAAAAAAAAAAAAAAGGCAGTTTATACACAGAGATAAAAGCTTTAAAATATTTTTGTATGTAAAAGAAAAAAACAAACAACTCTGCTACCCCAAGAAAGTTAGCCAGAAATTCATATATTAAAGCCCAGGAATTTCAGTTCTAGCACAACATGTAAAAGGAAAACATTTTTGCACAGTTTGAGTAGCCCACCCACACAATCATCATGTTCATCTGCCAGGGGACAGGGCATGCAGGACATCATGCACCAGTGCCAGCAGGCCCCACAGATACCCTTCCTCTGCGCATGTCAGACCTCCATGCCATCCCCTGCCCCTCCTTTCTTTCACCTCCCTTCTCAGGCCACACTTCTTTTAAACCTTGTTCTTCATCTTGCTGCCTCCCTGGTCTCCTCAAACACCCCTCACACCTTGGGTTTTGGCCATGGTCTCCAGCACCTGGAGGACCTGCATGTTCTTCCAGAGACTTGAGAGCAGGGCCAAACAAAGAGACAGCAAAATCCCCAGGATAACAGAGCACTTGTATTCAGCCCCACCCCCTCCAGTTTTGTAATATTTTCTTGTAAAACCAAAGCTTTCCAAGTGGTACTTTCAAAATATGGAAAATTTCTTGTGCTGAGCATCCAGAGGGTTCATCTGAGCATGGTGTTTGGCATTTAGGAGCCCCAGTATACCACTGCTGATGACTTCTGTCCTGGGGAAAACATAAAACACAGGTTGCTTGTGTCCAAGCTGCAGAAAAAAATTCAAGTTGCCAAAAACGTAAAGGAAAAATTTTGTCTTCTACTTACTTTATTTAATGATTTGTAAACAAATCAACTTCTTTGTTGAGAATAATGGCTTCAAATCTGAGAATCTTAGAATAAAGGATTTGAAATGGTACTTGGACTCTCTCCTAGTGACAGAGTTACAGCTCCTCTCTTCTTGACACTGACTGTGAGAGAGCTTTATAAGCCTTGGCGTGTTCCTCCGGAGTGGATGAGAGGGTGTTTTATCAATTACAAATAATGTTTGGCAACACTAAAGGTAAATGCGGTTCAAGTTTGAGTGGAGAGATTTACGCAGTGAGAAGGTCAATAATGTTACTTTACATTAATATTTACTTAATAGCACTATTTACTTTGTTAGTTCTTGCTCTATGTATCCTGGGTAGAGGAAAAACGGTACCTGCCAATGATAGGTGAATGCTAAGTGTGACAAAGACAAAAGGAGGGAGCAGCGTGGTGTGCGGGTGCTGATGTGCCGCTCTGTCACTCTGCTCTGCTCCCGAGAAGGGCTGGCTTCAGATGTGTCACCTTCTCCTGACTTCTTCAAACCTGCTGTGCAAGGGGAGGCAACATGCAGCACAGCATCTCCCATCTGTGTCATTACTTCCTAAAGAAATATGACAAGAAGCAGGGGAATGATTTGTGAATCAGACACGTTTTCAAATTGTGATAATTAGTCATTTGTTAGGAATGCATTTTTTACTTTTTAAAATTTTTTAGAGATTTTGCTTCTTTTGCTTGAGAAAGTGCAAACTTGTAGATGGCAAAGATTTCATGATGCTTCCTATTTTCAAACAATTTAGTATATCTAGGGGAAATCACAGATATAAACCCAATGTGCTGCAGTTGCTCTTGAAATGGCTCTTTTTCTCATCCTCTCATTTGATTTCAGAAAAGAAGTCAGTTCAACTGAAATAGGTTAGTATTCCCTGCAAAGGGCAGCCATGCTCCATGCCTGGCTGGACTTTTGCTCTGCTGGACGACAGTCAGGACACGGGTGAAGTGGAGCCCCGCTCTGCTGGGGGGCGCAGGCTCCCCGGGCCAGCAAACAGCTGGCGGGAGAGGGCTAGCAGCACCCCTGTGAGCTGTGCACTTGAGGAATTTCCCCGTGGAAATGCCTCTGTGTGCACAAGGCCCAAACACCAAGCAGGGGAAAGGAATGGGAAGGGAACTGCACCGCGGACGTAGACCTGACTGCCTTAAGTCACTGTCTTAATAGAGAGCTGCCAGCAGCTTCCTTCTGCTCCCAGAACCTTCTCAGATTTGTTCCCATCTCCTCAGGTCATGTCCTGCTATTGACAGTGGGGAACGGTGGTACATCCCATCTACATGTGGCAGAGCTCACATTGAAACCACAGGATATTGCACTGTGTGCTTCGTTTTTCAGGGCTTAGAGACCGGAGCACACACCCAGGCAATCTAGCATCAACTGCCCGTTTATTCTGAGATAGATAGAAAGCCTCTTTCAGTCCTGCTGTCATAACAATTTTCCTCCAACTCTGCTCCTGCTTGATGTAAGTCTTAGAGATGAAGCCTGCAACCTGAGGGCAAACTCTGCTCTTGGGTCAGCAGCGCTGCGTGAAGATGTTACAGCCCCACCACAGCCCAGCTATCCTGGTCTCACCTAACTTCAGATCCACGGTTAGAAAAGCTGTATCTTTGTGTTATTCACAATCCACATTGTTTGAGTGATTATTCGCACATGAGATGACTAACCTGACAGTGCTGTTGGCTGCCAGACAACAAGCAGACCAAACGCACGGGGAGTTTATGATACTTGAGGTGCCAGCAGCCAGGTTCACAGTTTGCAGAAGTTAAGAACTCTCCCTTTGCAAATAATTTTTTTCCATTAATTTGTGTATGACACTGAAATAAAAAAAACCTTTTCCACTTTCTATTCTCTCTGAAGGAAACCGTGCTAATAATTAAGCTGTGTGCCAGGACATTTAAGGAAGAGCAGATACTGAACTGAATTCTAAACAAAAGAGTAACGGAAGCAAAAGTGTGTTTTCTTTCTATTTTCTCAGATGTTAGGGCCTATTTATGATCTCCCTCATGCCTCAGAAACCTCTCTGAAATCAACACATATGTGCTGTCATGCAACCTGGTTAAATTTAGCAGGGGATGAATTTTCATTTAGGACAACTGTTTGCTCAAAGCTGATAGTGTTTCAGTTTCAGGAGGAGCTCTGGGTTTAGTTGTTGCTGATCTGCTGCCTGGAGAGTTGTGTGGTCATCCAGATAATGTGTTCTGCAAGTATTTTGTATGTATGCACTGGCACAGAGGTTTCCTGCTGCCCCATAGCTGCGGCATCGGGGGGCCAGATCCTCAGCTGGGGTGTCCAGACTGACCCCTCCCCAGAGCCAACACCTCTGTGCCAGTTTGCATGAGCTCAGGGTGTGATCCTGCCTGCAAATGGCACCAGCAAGTTAAACCAAGAAGTTACCAATTCTATTTCTAAGTGGACAAAACGTGTGGTATAAGACAGTCAAAGCGCATCAGGGAGCAGGGTTTTCCTAACTTCACCACCACTAAGTGACTCCCTGTTTTCTACAGAGCAGGAGAAGTTACATGTCCCCTCTTGCAAAGTCTGCAAGCTGAAGCAGCCTTAGATCTGCCTCTTCAGCCTGCACATGAGGAGAGGGTTCAAAAGGAGCTGAAGCAAGAGTGCCTGCGGAGCACAGGCACGTGGCTGCTCTCACCTCTAGCCCTAGTGCTGCAGCCCTGGACCTGTCTTCTGAGCCAACAGCTCTTCCTTGCTGCAAAATCCTCTGCTTCATGCATTTAATCCTTAAAAGAGGACTAATGAGAACAGCCCAAAGGGGCAGACTTTCACCAGACATGAGAGAGCAGTCTCACCCCACCCAGTGGTGCTGTGCTGGTGTAGGTGCCGAAGAAAGCAGCTTGCTCTTTTTGTAATTTTGCGTTAGGCAGTACTGATTTCACAGCTTTCCTGTTTGTCAAAAACTCAATAAGCTGGCCATTAGATGGGCAACCCTAACAGTACTGTCTTTTAATGAACAGTACTGTTCCAGTGTATGTGGATGTGTACACACAAGAGAGAGTGTGTGAATAGTTGGTAACAGCTGGAATTTAATTTAATAAATGAACAGAGAAAATGCAGGGCTGACTAGTGAGGTGAATTATTGGCTTTTTCATCACTGAGATCATAAGCCACGTCCAATACAGACCAGAGGAAGAAAAAACCTTTTGATTAAATGTAAGGAGTTGTGAAGGAAATTTGAGTACATGCAGGCCAGTTCTGTTCCACGGTTGCCACGCAGAGGCGGCGTGAGGTCCCAGCTATGTTGCCAACTGCTGAAGAAACATTAGGCACCTGTGGCAATGGACTAACACAGTCTGGACCTCAACTTTAAGTGTGCTGTCCCAGTACCCTGTATTAGAAACCAGAATCTGAGACAACCTTCTCGAGCAATTTCCCTCACCCTAACTTACATAGCAGCAACTCCGGAAATTGGCTGGGGGTCGGGGCGGGGGGAGTTGTGGGGGTTCGGGGGTTTGGGTTTTTTTAAACCTAAAGTATCAGCAGACTCATAACCAAGGGGATTAGTTTTTGTAAGTTTGAGATTAAACAGAGATGGCAGTTTGGACGTACTAAGGAATTTTTTTAAATAAGGGCATTTTCATTGTTTGCCATCATTGCTTTCCCCTAAGAGAGGATGGTGTTACCATATGTGAGAACGGCTTGGTCTAGAAATCTTGCATCTGTTTTATCTACTTGCTCTTGCTGTGAACTAGTGTGTTTGATTAAAGTTTTTAAGCTGTATGCTTACTGTTGGAGCTCTTTTGTTTGAAGTGTTAGAAGCCTGAAAACTTCATTGGCTACTTTAAATCTTATGTACTTAAACCCTGCAAGGAAGTTATTTTTGTTGGCCATTTCTCAAGCAGCAGCAATGCACTCGGTGATGTGTGAAATGCTAATATCAGGAAACTTTCTTTCTCAAATAATTTACACTAGAGAAGGAACAGATTCAGTGAGGCAGGGTGAAGCCCCCAGGCCCCTGTCACGAAGTCAACAGGAGGTGTTTTCCTCCTCCTTAACCCAGGGTGGTTTTTTATATCATATTAAGGCGTTTTGGAAGAAGTGACCTTCCAAAACATCAGGCTTGTGCAGGGCGTTGCATGTATTTTAATGTCTCTGTGGCGGGAAGGGAGAGCAGCTAACAGGCAAGAGAGAGCCTGGCTCAGTGTGGTTTGGGGGCTCGGAGGACCAAAGCCGCGGTAGCCCCAGCTCTGTGTTGCCCTTGTGCTACGTGGGTGCTGAGCACCACCCCTGCAGTGAGGCAGCGTTTGCACTAACTCTGCAGTGGTGTCTGCAGCTACTCACGGCACAGATGACAGGTTAGATCTGCTTCAAGTGTCCCAGAAGTCCCTGGACTTGTCATTTTTCCAAGTTTAAAGATATACTTGAGGATTCTAAAAATACTGCCTCTTCCCACAAAAAAGTAATGAATTGAAAACTGTTAAAATTTGTTAAGGGCTCTCACCCTGACCATGCCTAAAATCAAGGGAGTGTCCACTTAAGAGAGTACATATTCTTCCTATTTTAACCCACACACATCACACTTATAACTTCCCCTGACAGACACTGTCTCTATAAATAAGTCCCCGTCACCTCCCCCGGGTACAATAACACAGTATACTAGAGGTGTCAAACATACGGCCCATAGGCCAGATCAGCCCACATATGTACTCAGAACTGACAGAATCTAATCTTTCATCTGAAGAAAATGAAGTCTCTAGACCTCAGAGTTTAAAAAAAAAAAAAAAAGAAAGACGAAAAAAAAAGGCTTCATCAAGAATTTGAAACTAAGGAGTTGGGTAACATCTGCTTGAATCCACGGGCAGCCAGACATGGGGATGGAGGGCAGGAGTTTGTCATTGACTTCATAGGGATGTCAGTGCTTTGGAAGGATTATCAAGCCTCATATTTTTTCTCTGACTGAGAGACCATAGTTCAATTTAACACTCTGAAGAAAGCATTAATGGTCATTTATGGCTAGTTAACTGCTTGTTATATATCTTTTGCCAACACAATTATTGAAAAGAATTTCCCTCCTTGATGCTTAGTCCTCCTTTTCCTTTTGCGGTCCCATGAATCTGCAGCCACCATCATGGTGGTCTTCTGGCTTCATTTTGCTGGGCTAAACTGGCCAAGATCCTTGGGATCTGTGCCTCCCTGCTTGCCCTAATAGCCTCTCTCTCTATCTGTTTCATCTTTCCTGAGCATGGATGGTGGTAAGAGTTTGCCGCTCTCCTCGTCAGGTCTCCTGGCCTTGAACAGGGCTGTTACTGCTGCCGTATCTCTGGGGAAATTACCTTGCCTCACCTGCCACTGCAGACTTCTCCTTTTCTCAAGGCCAGGTCGTGCTGGTGAGTCACGCTTGTCCTGTGACAAGCCAATACCTCCATGCCCTTCTCATCTGCTGTCATTCTCAGGCAGCGAGCTCCCAGCGCACAGCAGCGGTGCTGCTCCGACTCCTTGCGGCTTATGGTTGGGCATGTTGTGCTATTGAATCCCACCCCTTTTCTATCACTCCAGTCATCCAGCTCTTCCAGTTCTCCTCCAGACCAGAAATATCCCTCCTATGCACTCTTTTTCTCCACCTTTGTAGTGTTGATCCATCCATCTCAACCATTAAGAAAATAAAAGCACTTGTTAAAAAAGGGTGTTTTGGATTTTTTAGGTCAGGTTTTTAAATACATGGGGTTTGACTCATTTCATTTTATAACAAAAAAAACCTGAAGAGTGGAAAATGGAATTTTTTCACTTGCAAAATTATTTTGGGTTTGTTATTTGAAGGGTTGCCATTTTGACCTGGAAGAATACAGTATGGATATTACTTTGATAAAATGCAATGGTTCCCCTGGTGTCCCAGCTAAGTTGGGAGAAATCCCTTTTTCTGGGGCCTGAGACACCACTGAGATGTCCACTGCCCCAAAGCACATTCATCTGAAGTGGTAGCAGTACCAAGCAGCCAGAGTATTAAGTTCTGCTCCTTGCCCCAATCAAGTCTTTGTTTTCCCTGACTTGGTCACAGGAAATTTGGGTAGGTATAAATAATGTTGTCACCTAAAGAACGCTGTTGGCCTCTGGTAACTCTGGGCTTCACCTGTAATATTGTAAAAGCACTGAGATGTCTCCTCCTACATGAGACATTTGTGAGACTGTGGGAATCTAATTTTTTCTTGATCAGGTCTCGAAGCTGGTTAAAGGGACTCCTTCTGCCTTCTTCCTTTCATATATGAAATGGTTTTAGCTGCTCAGTGCTCTCAATTCCTTACTAAGTAGTGAGGGACTTGCACCATGCTCCATCAGCTATCCTGAGTGGCTTTTATGGCATTTAAGCACTGTTTCTGTTCGTGTAAGTGGTATATGCCCAGGCACAGCCATTTAGGGCACATAAAAACATTTTGGCTGTAAACCAGGAGAATCCTATTGGGGTGAAACTGGAAGCCATCACACCCACACGGAAAACACCATTATAAAGTATTGACAGGAAAGTGAAGGTTGGGGCTCTTGCTGTTCATTCTCATTTAGGAGACAGAAGCATTCAGCATTGCCTCACTCGAAACTTTACTACAGGAAAAATCATCAAGATAGATCTGTTTTCAACCATAATACTCAAGTTGTTTTTTAATTCAGGTTATTTCTACAATGAGACTTTCACACGAGGCATAGAGCACAGGCCAATATACCATATTCACTGGGGCTGGGAAAACCAAAATGACTTTATTTTTGACCCTTGAAAGTTTCTGATACCTCCATTTGGTTTGGATTTTCCCAATCTCCAACATGATGCTGTAGCTGAGTAGAGCATATGGTCCTAATAGATATTCAGTCCAGATGTTAGTTGTCTAATATGTATCCTGAACGGCTGTGCCGAGCAGCATATAAGAAAAGCTGGTGGAGCAGTTAAATAAGGAACATGCACATTCCAGTATTCTCACCAGTTTACGAAACTTAAGAGTTCCAGATTGCAATACCTCCGGTTCTGTCACTTTGAATTTCTGGGAAATGTTAAGAGCATGAAGCTTGCTGTACATGCTAAGAGCAGGCGGGGAACAGGTCCACCTGAAATCCAAGCAGAAATGTGAGGCTGGGAGTTGCAGTGCGTGCGTCCTGGCTTGTGCAGGCAGCGAGTGCTGCCCTCGGCTCCACACTAGATGTGAGAAGCGATCAGATGTTTGTGGTCTTCTGGTGCAACTGAAGGTTGGATAGCAGCTCGCTGTCCGGATGGTCTTGGAAAGGGGGTTAGTCAGAGAGAAAAATTCACACTTAGTGAGGGAGGGAAAAATTTCCCCTTGCACCTTTTGAACCCAGGGGCTGGTCTCTGCTGAGCTTGAGCAGTGGCTCTGAATGGTAAAGATTTTAATTCTGGCAGACTTCACGAAACTAGTGAGGGACAGAGAAAAAGAGCATTAATCCTGCTGCCAAGGGAAGGGCTGCTCTCCGAGCAGCCGCCTGAATGCCCCCCACCAGTGGGAAGAGCTTCAGTCAGAGCTTGCATACTGCTCCGCACAAGAAAATCCCACCACAAGTTACAAAGCCAAGGAAACCTTCATGTTTTCCCTGCTGCTGAGAGAGCTATTTATATTTTAGTGTTCGACATAGCATGTAAGCTGAGAACAGACCTGCTTTTCTTCTCCCATACTGCGTCCTCTTCTTGCTGAGGTGATGCTGGAGCTTCTGGGGAGTCCCGCACTGCAGGTTACTGGCATGAGTAAGGGGAGGAGTAAGCAGGGCTTGTGCATGGCTGAATACAGCCAAACCGGTTCACAGCCACTTGAAGTAGTCTGAGACATCTGGTATGTCCTTCATTCCCTTTTCTTTGGCTACAGCTGAGGAATGCTAAATCTGTGTGATGCTCAACTATTCTTTAGTTCTCTGGGTTGGATTTTAATTGAAGAATAGGGACAGGACTACATCCACTGGGTTTCTTGAAAAAAAAAAGAAAAAAGGTCAAGACCTCCCTCTCTCTCCTTATCCTTTCTGTTCGTCAGGAAGATTCACTCCCTGTAACAGCCTCCCATAAACTGTGACCAGATGAGGGTCCTGACCTTACTCCCTAAGTCCTCTCAGCTCAAGCCTTGTTCTGATTTCAGTGGAAGTAGGACCCCACCTCAGGAGATAAAGCAAATTGCTTTATAGTTTTAACCTGTGAGTGCAACTTACTCAGCAAGGAAATTAGCAGCTTCAAACATATGCACAGGTACACACAACCCCTCTTGTTACTCAAGGAAACCTGAAAGTAGTTTCAGAGCTACAAGTTTATTGACTGGGAAGTCAATAAAAAGGATTAGCTTTTAAGATTAACAGTAAAACTTGATTGCTGCTTTCAGCAGCTAACCTAATAATTTCAGGAACAGAGACTCTGCGAGCTGTAGATCACATACAAGAACTTAGTGAACATCTTTGAAAAGGAATGTTTTTTACGCATGGATGGAAATAATTTAAGCCACATAAAGCAGCCTAGATATGCTCTACTATGTGTGGTTTTTCTCCTTGTCAAATAGAGAAAAGAAGACTTTGACCTTTTTAGGAACAAAAGGAGAGGGTTTTCTTTATAAGAAGTACTCTTTAGTGGTTAAGTACAAGTGTCTCATTGTGTTAATTCTCAAGGTCTATGCTTATTAATGTTCAATTGTTGATTAAAGGCATTGTCTGCAATTAATGCCTGCCACTGATGTTTGCACGTGATGATGATATTTCATTGGAAAAGGTGATACTGTTAATAAGTCGCAACCCTGAGAAATAAGCAGAGTTAAGTGCCACACAGAGGCCGTCGATCCCATACACATGCTCTTGGGTACTAAGCTGGACTCTCACATATTGCCCCTGTACTTGTTCACAACGGCTTTGCCTGCTCTGCAGATAGGCAGGTTTCTGCTTTTGGATTAGCCCAGGGAGGTGATGGAAGGGATGCAAGGGCCAACGTGACAACAGAGCTGACTGGGTCCCAATAGCAATCTTCTGGTAGCAGGACTTCTGGGGTGAACGCCATGGTTGCCTGCACTGAAAAACACATGAGCAACTCTCTGAATTCCTTCTCAGTGGCCTTTAGAAGAACGTATTTTACTTTTCTCCCTGGCTTTCACAGTTCTGCCTCACCACCTTTGAAAGACTTTTTAAGGTACATGATAGTTTGAGGCAGTACTGTCCCCCTGCATGCTTGTGTTTCAACCTGTAGTGTAGCTGTGCATCCTTCCCGTATTGTGTTAACAACTTGACTGTGGGTCCTTGAATGCCGAAGGGAATTTGCACTTCTCGGCTCCCTCAGCCTCAAGGAGAATCGTGGGCTGGAGGTGAAGCTCTCCAAAGACCTCCCGTAAGAGTGTTGCAAAAGAGGATTTGAGTTCTTTCTTCTGAGATCAGTAGCTGCCGCTTGGCCGGATGAGATGCAAAAAATGTCTACTTTACCAACTGTCAAAGCAGTTAGAGTCAAAGGCAGGAAGTGCATATTCAGCAAAATAAGAGCGTTGTCTTCAACATGTCCTTGGAGGAAAGATGTTTAAAAGAAAAAAAAAAAGGAAATAGAAAAGAAATTGTAACTGGAGAAAAATAATTCCAGTGCCTATAGCGTAATAGCTATCTGTGCATGTATTGTATTTTACTATTAGTTTGTTACTTCGTGTTGTACCTGAAGCAAATCCTAACTTTAATAGATCTAAATAACTCCAGTGACCTGACTCTAGCTCCCAGGCTTAAACTTGTGCCAGGACTAATCCCTGCCAGTTCAGAGAAGGTCTGCCTGCTTCCCTCTCTGGGGATCAAGTTGCTCCCTTTTAAGGCTAAACTCCAGTACTGGTCCTATGTGGAGTACAGAGTTGATCTGAAACCTGCAAAAGTGATGTGTTCTTCCCAAAGGAGGTTTGAACTCCACACAGCATTTGTAGGAAGAAGCAGATCCCTCCTGTTAACTCTGGAATCCACTTTTACTTCTCTTTTTAAGTTTCACAAACAAATAATTGTGCAAGAATTAGTAGGCAAATGGATCCCCCGTAATGACTGGTAAGCCCAAGGGGAACCAAGGGGATGAGAGAACAGGAGGTAAGTATGACGGGAGAGTCTGGGCAGAAACTGAGTAATTGTTGCATTAGATGGAGCTCAGCTCCACTGTGAATTTTAAGTGGCCTTGCACAGGCAGTAGTTGAAGGGGCTGAAGGCAGAGCAACCAGGATTACTGGAACAAGGCCTCTGTCCCTGTGAAGAACCTTCTCATCCACCTGCACAGGTGTTCTGTGGAAATCCACTTAGATCACTAGGAATCACTCCTCTCTGAGGACAGTTTAATATCCAAAGCTCTTGCCCACCTGAAAATAGACCTTGAAATGTCCTCTGCAAGGTGGATCTCTCCCATGGCAGAAAAGGATCCTTAGAAAACAATACTGAAAGTATAGCACCTTTTCAGTCAGTCCCCAATCCAGGTTCCCTGGTCAAGGCTCTCTCACATGTCTGGCTCAGATTTGTCCATTCACAGATGAGTTAAAATGCTCCAGGATTCAAATGTTTAGATACTCTTTGAATGTTGCAAGTTCTCCATGAGTAATCAAGCTGCTCATTCCAGGATGACATAGCCTGTACCTATGGGAAGCATGATGCCGTACTTCTACCCACCAAAATAAAAGCTTTTGGCCTCGTGCCAGTCAAGTTGCCAACATAGCGCTCTGTACAAAGCTGTGGCCAGCTCTGAGCCATTACAGATGAGCTCCACAGAAGTTTTCTGCCTTCATTTTTAATTGGTCTGCAGGAGGAAGAAAGCCAATAGTTTCAAACAACTTTTACTTTTGGTTCTCCAGAACTTACCACTGAGATTCTAGTGGAAGGCACTTTTGTGAGTTGTAAGTATTAAACCCTCATTTCTCACTGGGTGGTAAAAGGATGTTTGCATCCTCACATTGACAGATCAGTCATTCTCAATACAAACAGCTCCACTTGCCTGGACAACCCACGTCAAAAGAAGCAGAACACCATCAGCCTCACATCTTTAGAAGTCTTGCCCTGTTTAGACATTCTTAGCGCATTAAGTTTGGCTTTGAGGTCACCCTTTCAGTGTCTCTATTTTCTTTGATTTGACCCACCTCATCTGCGGTGTTGTGGATTCAGTCAGGTCTCTAGTTTGTTGACGGGAAGGTGCTCTTTGGAGGCTTGAGCCACAGCTCAGCTCAGTCAGTAAAACGGCTCTTGTTGATTTCAGTAGATGTTGGATGAGATCTTGAGCGTCTTTTGCTCCATTATCTTTGGCGTCTACTGCATAGGGAGCACAGCTTGCAGGCATTCCAGAGCTTCTGAATTTGCCCAGCATCTGCATTCCAGATAACCAAGATGCTTACTTCTTAAAAAAAAAAAAAATAAAAAAATGGTGCCTATAAACCATCCTGGAAGTTTACATTACATCAAAGTTCAGAAGAATGCATAACCATTTCATTCTGCTTCCAGTCTTTTGTGCACAGTTCTAGGTTATCCTTTCTATTTTAGGAAAACCTTTAAACATGATTTGGGGTGACATAAAACAACCTCACTGACAGTGACAAAGATAGTGTGCCCTTTCAGAAAAATCATTGTGTCTATTTAAATATTAGGCTTCAGCTTGTTAGTGAAAAATGTGTTGCGCACAGCATTTTTTTTTTGTGTGTGTGGGAAAATACAGTACAGATTTTGAAGTTTAAAAAAGTCTGGCAAATTACAAATTAGGATAATAATTCATGGGAGTAATAAAATATCAGACTTTTATTGCACTATTGAGAAGGGCATTAAAAAGCATCTGGGAACTTGAGGTTTGGAAAGATGGGCTTTGAAAGACTTGGTGGGTTAAATATTAATGTAGAAAATATGGCATCTGTAAATGCCTGGAAATATGCTAATAGGGCTTGATTCAGCAAAGGATCAAGTGTTCCTTTGGGGTGCTGAGTGCCTCCAGGAGCTCATGCTGACAAAGGGAGCTGAGGGACGGCAATATCTCCTGAAAGCCTATGGTGCCCGAGAGACCTGTGCTCATAATGAACGTCCCAAGGGCATTTGGTGTCAGCTGGGCCAGCCGAGGGGAACATGGCAAAGTGAGAGTCACCCACGCAGCTGAGGTGCCCCAGCGCAGCGTTTTCCCAGGCAGCCAAGGGGAAGTGGCAGAGCCACCCCACGCAGCGCCAGCCAGTGTGGGGCCCTGGGGCAGGTCGCTCGGGAAGATGGGCTGAGGGAAGAAACAAAGGCTGTGTTATGTCCCAGCACCCGTAGCCCGGCACTCTTCGCTGCCGGGCTGGAAGCAATACCAGCCCTGTTATCTCCAGTAAGCTGCGGGAACACTGGCCAGAAAAGCTGCTGTCCCCCAGCATGGTGGGAGCGTCAGACGTTTTCTTCTGGAGCCAGCAGGTCTGGAGAAGGAGATCCTCACATTCTCCCCACGTCCTCTAACTCTGAGTAGCAGCTCCCATAAAGTTTTGCTCTCTTTTTACCTTAATTCTAGTCATATTTTTCAGTCTGTTATTTGTTTAGATGCGATGGTCTCAGGGGAACCGAAGTCCTCACTCATCAGCCTGTTATTGTTTGTGCTGAGGAAACCAGCCCTTGTTAGCAGTGGAAACCTCCAGAGGCATGTGCTTTTCGTGCTGTTTTTCAACACAGGGAACGGCTCTGTGTGACTTACTGTCCTTTTGAAGACACTGTGAGTGCGAGGGAGACTGGTGAACTGGGACGAGGTGCCTTTCTGCTTCAGCCACCACTTCCTATGTGCAATGGGCTGCCTGGGTTCCCACCTCGCTCCAGAAGCAGCAGGTTGCCAACCCAGCAATGAGGGCTGCACTCAGCTCTTGAAAGACCTTGGGTTTATTTACATTATTATTTTTAATACCACACCCTGCCCCCCGACATGGTCTTTAGATTGCTGGAGGAGTTACTGTACCATGCGCTCCACATCATCTGTGTGTAGCAGCAGAGCTGTAAAGGTGCAACAGGCGTGACGGGGCCTGAGTCTCCACTGGCCACCAAGGAGTTGTCAGGGAGTGCGGTGCCATCCCTCACTCAGCCATCCAGGGGTGCCAGCACCGTTGGTGCAAGGTGCTGGGGAAGCCTTGGCGGTACTGTGGGCCTTTGTTAGCACTTGTCACAGAGTGGAGCTGCGAGGGGGCTGTGTGTTGCATTTCCTGAGACAGAACAAATACGTCTCAGCTTTCTGGCATTGATTTTTGACAAAGGATTCAAGAAGCTGCAGCTGTGCTGGCTTCCTCATCCCCTCCCCCGCTTTATTACAATGCGTGTTGTTCTGAAATACTCAATTCAGCTATAAACAATCTACTCTATCAACAACATGCTTTTGCACTTTTTGAAATGGTGCTTTGAGGCAGATAAATGAAAGTAAGTATGGCAGCTTGCCAGTAAAAATCCTGCAAACTGTATCATCACAGGGGCACTGACTAAGACAGCACATTATTTTATTTACTGTGGAAACTGAAAATCCATTTCTGCCCATACAATAGCTGTTTATTTCATCTTTGCTTGATGTTTGTTCTGATCTTTCTTGACACTTCTAGATAGTAATGGTTCACAAGCTGTTCAGATCAGTGCTCGCAGGGCTCCATCCACCAGCACTTCTTTCTGGTTTTAGAAGTCCAGCACCATCTTCAGTGGTGTGTGCCCTCTGTCCAACAGCAAGGGAACCTGCCCAAGCCCTGGACACAGGCAAAGTGCTGAGGAGGTCCTATAACTCCCTATGTCCATCCCCTGGGTTAAATTAGCACATTCACCTCTACCAGCCGAGCTGTACACAGAAGCCCATATTGTGAATGTGTTGCAGTGGGCTGACCTGGACAAAGGAGCTCCTCAGGTTTTGAGTTCTTCTTTCTAGATGCTCAGTCCATCAGATGTTTACATTGCCAGCTGTCTGAATTATATCACGCATCCCATACTAGATAAAGCTGATTTTGAAATGCAGGAAGATGAGGTGATGGGGTGACCAGTGTATTCCTGCTAAGGCCTGCTGAATTCAGCCTGGCCCTGGTGATTTCTTAATCTGGGCAATGTGTCTTCTGACAGCTCGATGGCCTGTTCCCCAGCTCCCACTCTGGTGGAATGGCTCCTCCGGCACCACTCATCACAATGGCTTGGAGACAGGAGAAAACCAGGCTGGGGAAGAATGTTGAAACCATTTCAAAAACCTCTGGAGAGAAAATGAGTAATATTTTGTTTTCCTGAATGGTTTCACTGAAATTTAGGGAAAATAATTGCAGTTGAAAGGTCTCAGTTTTTGTTGTTCTGTTCTGTCTTTATTACTTGTTTTCGCGTGCTTCTTTTTGAATATACTTCCTCCTACTCCTCTCCAGCCTCTCCTTTGTTACCCCTTATCCCATACCCACCCCCAGAAAGTTGTGGAAATGGTGGAAAAGAAATAAAAAAATATAATTAAAAAAATATAAAGGAAACAGGTTTTTGTTAACTTTCACATCTTAATGGTTGCTTTTTATGGCCAAATATCAGCTGAAAATTATTCTAAGCAGCTGTGTTTAACTCCTGTTTGGTTACCTAGCTGTTGCTGGGTAATGCCATTTTATCCTTTGACATAGCCAGAGGGCCTACCACATTCATTTTGCTCTGGGGAGTTCTCGCCTCTGCTTATCCATTATAGCCCATTATGCTGAATGGTCAGGAAACTCCTGAAGAGCCTTTTGATACTGTTTTGTTGGCCATCTTACGCTGAACTTGCCCCTTCCATAAGCTTATCCAGAGTACAGTCTCTTCCT
Source organism: Astur gentilis (assembly GCF_929443795.1). Lineage (NCBI taxonomy): Eukaryota > Metazoa > Chordata > Aves > Accipitriformes > Accipitridae > Astur > Astur gentilis. The sequence goes on along the minus strand of NC_064880.1, from coordinate 23,589,459 downwards.
ACGCCCTCTGCTTAACTTTGAGGGTGTTTGTTAAAGTGTAATGCTGTTTCATGCATGAATATGTTCTTTTCACTGATATTGTATGATTCTGTATATTCTACATTCATGGTTACTTAAGGAAAAACACTTGCATGGAAAGAGATGCACCAGAGGTCAAATAGCAGCCAAAGCATCTCTGCATCCTGAAGCAGGGGAAGTACAGAATTTTGTGATACCTGGAACATCTACTGAAACAAAACAAAACAAAACAAAACACTTCTAAAGCCACCATCCATGGCCCACAGACAGAACCTCCTTGACACTTACAGTAGAGAAGGTGATTGCGCAGGACAGCTGAGATTCACAAGCAAAGAGACTGGTAATAATCCTGTTGTGCAAAGCACTGGCCCCTGGGGCAGTGCTAATGAGCAATTGGCAGTGGCAAGGCAAAAAAGCTGTGTATGGCATGAAACTGGGTAGCTGGCTCGTGAGAAGGACAGGCTCTAGTAGAAGAGGCATGGCTGAAGATGAATTAATAAGAATTACACTGTTTGGAGAGAGGGGTTCCTTTAAATCTGTGGATTCGGCTCTGCTTTTACCTGTTTCTTCTAAGTTCTGAGCAAAAATTGGTAATGCAATTTTCATTTGAGAGTAACCTGCAGGCCAAACATGCAGGATTGCTGAGCCCTTTCAAATGGGTGTCAGGCAGATAGATGGGTGTTGTTCTTCATTCTGCCAAATTTAGGATATACCCGAGTGCCTTCATTTTAGTCTGTTTTTTCCTACTTTGAATCTATTAAAAATCAACTAGAACTGACAATTACACACATGCTTTGTATATTTGAGACCCACAGTCATACTTGCAAATCACCTAGAGGACTGAAATGTATGTGTTTGATTCATTTTAGTGGTAAAGCATCCAAATCCCTTACTGAGCCCTTCAGTGCTCACCTATAAATATCAGCCATACTCCATATTGGTGGCCCTTTTCATTTTTATTTCACAAAACATTTATTGATCTCTGTTCTCAGCCCATCACCCTTCAGAGCTAAAAGAAACAGCCCTTCCTTTCTGCACAAACGTTTTCCTGGAGAGTCCCTGATAGTAAAAGGTATGTGCAAGATTTTGGGTGTACTCATTTGTGAAAAATTGTGAATCACTGAAACATCCCCAAAGCAAACTCCAGGCATAGAAGGGCTATGTTTCAGACTAGAGGGGCAACTCTTCAGCTAATGCAGTGCAGTAGGCTGTATAGGAAGTCTGGAGAGAGTCTGCCCATCCTGGGTGCTTGCTGGGGGTGGCAGCAAAGTAGTGCAAAAAATTCCAGCGAATGGAGCAGTTCACTTTTAATATTAGTTGACCCAAGAAACCCAGCAGAAAGGGGAGAGAGGAGGTCCTCCTATATGATACAACACCTAACATTTCCCCTCTCATAACTGTAATGGGGGGGGAAGAAGCGAGGCCAAACTGCCATCCTATGAAGACACTGCTGGTAGCTGCCTTTGTACAGTGGTGCTGCACTGGGCTGGGTGGGTGAAATGGCCCACAGCAGAGGCACAAAAAGCTAAACTCCTACAGGGTTGTCTTCTTCCTGTGCAGGAGACAGGGATATCAGCAAATTTATACCAGACTAGCAAGAGTGGGGGCTTCAGAGTTTTAACTGGATGTGTAGTTTTAAATCAGCACATCCTTTGCAGATAAACACAGTCTTAGCCCCTGGAAACCCGTGCTGCTTAAAACCCAGGGTAGACAGGATCACTATCTTAAGACCTGCCCTAATAGCCCAGGGCCAAGTCATTACATAAGTCTATTCTAAAATGACTGGTAATGTTTTGGCCGCTGCAGAGCTGCGGTAAAGCTATTGTGCACACCCAACTGTTTTGACAGCAAGTAGAAAATAATGGCATGAAAGTGTCTCAGTGAGTACAGCTTCTTTCACTCCAGAAAGCGATACAAGCTATGCCAAGCAAATATCAGCTTGGAGGGAGTCCTCTTCCTCGGATCAGCTCCCGCCTAGACAAGGTTCACGCTGCTCTGGCATGGGAACGATTGTTTCCAACCTGTGCAATGCACAAGCAGGTTCAGAGCTGGGGGGAAGCGGACAGGAGGGGATAGGAAAAAAAGTATTAAGGAAATCTGACTAAAAATGCCTCTGGGCCAGGAATGCCTTTGCTTGTTTTTTTTACTGAAAAGCAAATGTTTTAGAAGACATTTCTTCTGGCCTTATAGATCAAATATAACTGCATTTTATCCTCTCAAGTACCGACAGGATTCCCAGCTCCTTCCAGAGGCTCAGAGAGCTTCCACAGCAACGTGATCCTTAAAGGGACACAGAAATAGCAAAAAAGCAGTGGACATTGCAAGGTGTCAGTGTGAGCAGCAAATCACCATCACCTCTGCTCTTGCAGAGTGTCCCATGTCCCTTTGGATCAGAGCTGGTGAATGGCTACAGCCCATCCTTCTGTGTTCAAATATGGAGCAAACCACTGCCAGAAATTCCCATAATGAAAAGACCGTTTGATCCTGCTCCCTTTCTTTTCTGTTTTCTTTCCATTTTGCTATTTCTTGTATCTTGTCCATAATGTTCAATGCCTTATTAAGCAGCATTAACTCTGTAAAACTATGTATCCTCCGTCTTTCAGGTCCTGCACCCTGTGAGAAGTGTTGCTGTGTGGCATGTTGTGGCGCAGCCATCCTGACGCAGGCGGAGGGACCCCTTGCACAGCTCCCTTCAGCCCTTTGCCCCTCAGGTGGGATTCAAGCCCTCGCTGGTACCAGTTCTGCCCAAAAACCTGCTCGGTGCTGATTTATGACGGAAGTGAGGCCTCGATGCGGGCAGGCAGGAGAGGCAGAGCAGTCATATGCAGCATGTGCTCCACTGAAGTCTCCCTCCTCTCACCCAGCCCAGGGGAAGCACAGGGGTATTTCTGCCCTGACTCGAGCTCACAACGCTCCCCTTCAGCACAGCCACCAGCACGTACCCTGGGGGAGTGCAGGGGCTCAAAGTGCTTATGCTCCTCAGCAGTCCCTCTCAGCCAGGAGGTGCCAGCTCAGCCTGCCTGCTTGTAAGGTGTATCCCTGTAAAAGAAGAAGCGTTTGGACTTACAGGTGTCTCAAAGGCGTGGGACCAGAGCTGCAGGTTGGCTGCGTGGGCATACTCTTAGGAGAGGTATCACCCACCAACAGGGTGATGTAAGGGGTGTGCTCTGGGTGCCCTCAGACCCAAAAGAGGACATCTGACATCCCTTTGGGAGAATGCCAGTCAGTGGTAGTAGTTTAATATAAATCAGACACACAAGAAGTTTTCTTGGGGAAAGCAAAGTAAATTTAACTGAGCTGGCCCCCATTCCTCCAAAGAGTGATTGGTCCCTCAGCCTGCAGTGGGAATTTGCTACTAAACACACACCAAAAAAAAAAAAAAAAAAAAAAGTGGGATTTTCCATGCAATGGATACCAAATATAACTGCTGAGGGAGAAAGCAGGTGGAGAGATTAGACATGCCTGATGCTGACAGAAAGCATGTTTGTGCCTAATACATCGGAGAAATTGTTCAGGAACAATTCAGCCATGTGAAAATGCGACCCTTGTAATATTGCCAAGGTCAGAAAAATCTAAGGAGATCCGCTGAGTAAGTGCTGGTCCTGCAGGGAAAAGCCATCTAGAGGCAGTGTGGTTGTGTTGCCGAGGCAGTTTTCCATCAGGGTCCCGTAGGGGCAGAGGCAGGGAGAAGAGCTCCTGTGGCTTTTCTCTGTTCTTGCTGCTCACAAGGTAAACTCCTATATCGAGATCCAAAAATGCTCAAGCCCACCTGGCTGTTGGCTCTTTAAGCACTTCCAAGTTGAGTCTAAAAAATCACACTTGTCCTGAAAGGTTCATGAAACCTGTGGGAGGGAGTTGAGTCTCCTATGGGTCCTCTTTCCATACTGTCTTCTTTTCCTTTTGCTCTGTTCTGAAAATACTGAAATTTAATATGTTTCATTCCTTCTCGTCAGGGCCAGCTTGGGGAAGAGAGGGAATATGATTCTTCCTACCTGCAAATGTCCCCCTGCCTAGAAAGTCCCTCTGCAAACCCATAAGAGGTGTGTGAGCAGTTTGGGGCAATCCTGGGGTGCACCAGGTGTGGGGAAGAGGACAGATGCTTTTACAGAAAAATGACAGACATACAGGCGGGAATATTGCTCCTCTGAAGTCCTCTCTTTCACTTCTGTAAAGGTTTAATATAAAAGACCAGTCCCGTATCTGCTAGAAGATTTGGGCTGAAGGGAAGTAATAGCCGGATGCTCTTCCCAGGCGACTAAGAAATGCCATGGGTTAGATCTCTGTCATGCCCTGGCCAAGTGAGCTGTGCACAGACAGGCAACTGGCCTCAGGCCTGTAGCAGGAAGGCATGGAAGAGGCAGGTAGTTTTGGGTTGGTTCAGGCAATTTTCACAGTGCCAGCTTGGCACTCCATCCCTCTCATCTGAGGAGATGTTTGCAGGGAAAGCAGCTCTGGAGATTGTCTCAGGCTCTGTGAAGGAGGGAAAAAAAGATGAACTGGCAAAAAGTTAATTAAAAATCTTCTGATTATGAGGTGGAATTTAATACTTTTAAAAATGCAGTGTGACACAGTGCAGCACTGCAGCTGAATTAATCATGAATGAGGATAGTAATTTTTAATTTTTGTGTGCATGAGAAAAACACTCAACAGATTTGACAATTAGAGCAGGGTAACAGCATTGCATGGCACAATGTGAAGTAGTTTTTCCCAGTGGTTTTTGAGAGGGAGCTAAACAGATGTGCTCAAATATTTACAAGTGCACAATATTCACATGCTTTTCAAATGCTGACCCTGCTGATTCGCAAAAGTCTGCTTCAATCTGGAGACCAGCTACTGTGGTGACACAGGCTATTTATCATAGGTAACACAGCAGCACAACTGCCAGCTCCCAGCGTACTCATGTGCACAGTTATCTCCTACTCTACTGACAGTGCTACACCACCTCAGCACCTCACCTGTATCACCAATTTGTCCCACCACGGTCCTGGCAACAAACTGGGCCCTGCTGGAGGGGTTCCTGTGCCACACCACGCCAAAGAGAAACAGGTTTGATTTCAGCAACAGCAATAAAAATCAGAGTAGTTCAGCTGAAGTGCCACAAGGGCAAAGCAGTCCTGCAGGGGTCTAATATTACATGTTTACACTGCGTAATTCAACAGGGTGAGCCATCAATTATCTCCATCAAAGTGACCACCCAGAGACCCAGTGTATTTGGCCTTGTCTGTCACTTAGCTGTCCCCTGTCACGCTTCAATTAAGAGCTAAGAATGCCAGCTAACATTGTCCATATCACCAGCAGTGCAGGGTGTTTCATTGCCTTGTTCTCCTCAAAAGGAGCCCAAAGAAAAGTCAGGTTTATTCAGCACAAGCTGCAGCTGGGGAGGATTCAGGTAAGCCAGATGGCAATGTCAGTGATGGATGGTACAGATACTGTAGGGCTATACTGGAATATCCTAACTGGGAAAGCTGAGCTGCGCTGTACCTCGCTGAAATATTGACTACTGCAGCAGTTGCTTTACACTGTTCAATTGGCTGTGTAATTGCTTTCACAAATTAAACAAAAGCAATGGTGAAAATTCGTAAAATGTCACCTGGACTGAATTGTGGTTCAGATCGCCAGTGAAAATGAGTTTGGCAGCCTCCCCTCACTTCTTATCTGCTCGATTTCAGCCTGAATGCCTCTGTGCTCACAAGCCCGGGTTGGTGTTGCAGGCCAGGCTTAGATATGGTATGGGTGCTGCTGTGCGAGAAGCCCTGCTTATCTGGCTCAAGCCGGGGTGACTAGCACCCCGTTTTTTTCCAAGCCATCCCACTCCTTCCATGCCTTGTATACTTTTTGGTTTGCTGTACCTGCTCTCCTGGGTTTCTTTACTTTGAAGGGCAAACATGCAACGCTGAACTTTTCTCTTGAGCTCATATTTCTTTTCCTTTAGCATTTAGCCCTGTAAATGTGGTAGTCGTTCATTTAGTGAAGGCAACTGAGGGAATGAGAAGGGGCCAAATCATCCAACTGCAAGTTTACCAGTCAACAGGTCCCATCCATGCTGACCTCTCCTCTACAAGCTCAGTGGCACAGACAGCAGTGAGTCAGACAAGGTGGACAGCAGGCCCAGCTCTTTCCTCTCCCTCCGTTCTCCCCCGTGTTCCTCAGACAGCAGTGAGGGGGAGTTACCAGCTGGGGTTTTCCTCATGCCAAAGTGTCTCAGGCAACCAGGCACGTCTGCATTTCAGTTTCTTTCCACTGCATGTTTGTGGGGGTTGCACTTTACTCCATTTCCTTTCTCTCCTTTTCCAGCCCGATTGTGTTACTGATGCAGTGGCCTGTGTTTAGGAGCAGTGTGGAGCTGCTGCATCCAGAGAAGTGCATCAAGAGACACTGCCATGGACCTGCAGACAGTAACTGCAACTGCTATGGTGCATCTCACGGGCTTTCAGGGACAGAGGTTAGCTCATGCACTCTCAAGTGGGGAGACTACACTCTGCACTCTGTGTCCCCTTGGAAATTCTGGTTATTCTCACGTTGCCTTTACCAATGGGTGTGAAGACCTCTAGCCAGTGTGAACCACTGTCTGGTCCTGGAGCCACAGGATGGCTTGGTTTTCTCTTCTTTAAATGATTTAGATTGGAGAGCTTTTTTAAAGTACCAAATGAAAGATGGTTCTGTTTCAGCCATGCTCGCGAAAGCCAATGTGCTTTAAATGCCAGTTACTGTGTATCCTGAAAATAATGGGCATTTGTGAGTTAGCTGTCTTGGTTTTGGTTGACAGTGCCCCGTGTAGAAAAGAAAATGAGATCTCTGCATTCAGCCTGAGGAGCAGAGTAACCGAGGTAGGTATAGTAGAGTCTTCACTCTCAGTGACACTCAGGAGGTTTCTGTACCCGTGAGAGTCCGGATTGCTACAGCTGGAATCACCATCAGGCAGTCACAGAGATACAGTGTTTTCTATCAGGCAGGCTGGAGGAGCCCACGTTTCTCATCAGATAGATGCAGTAGTGCTTTTTAATACTTTTTAATAGTTTACAAAATTATGATAAGCTCTGCAAGGCCATTTAAAATGGATAATCTTCAAGTGGTATTAAGGATTAAAATGGGTCTGCCTTGTATGCCTTAATGGGCCCCTCACAGGCTGTTCAACGTTATCAAAAGGTGATTTTAAGAGTTTGTAATAAATATGTTCCTTTGGGGAAGATTAGGAAACAGGGTGGGATTTGCCATCCTTCTGCTACCTCCAAATTGCTGTGCTCTAACTGAATTAATTACAGTGGGTCTGTCTTTAACTCCAGAGTGCCAGCTCACTTCTGATCTATTGTTCAGTAAAGAGGTTTGTCCTTAGGGGGAAATGTTTGCTCCAAGAACCAGGGCTATTTAGTATTTGATTATCAGCCTAGGAGAAATTAGTCAAATAAGGCTCCAGCTTTGTGAACACTTACATGCATGTTTAACCTTCCATTCCTGAGGAGTCCTTTGGATTTCAAAGTGCAATAAAATAAAGTGTGCCTGCAGAAATCTTACGGGGACCAGGGATTATGAGAGCTATTTATTCTCAAAGCAGAAGTGAATGACTTCATTGAGAAAGTTTTCCTTGAGCAAGCTGTGCTTATCCTCTTTTAGTGTCCAACTTGTCTTTGTTGCCAACCTGGCCTTTGTCCATGCCACTGTCAAGGGTTGGGCCTGAAATTACTAGGACATTTGAGTGTATGGGTAAAACTGGATAAAATTACTGCAAGTACCCTCCCTAAGCATTAATTTGTCATTTCACACTTTTCTGTATTGACAAAGTCTATGTCCTTGGGCAACCAAGTTGTCAGAGTGGTACAAAACACACAATAATAATCCTTCTCTGTGAACCTTCTGAGGTTTCTCTTTATATATAAATTCCATTGTATGTTAGTTAAAAGATTTAAAGTACGATCATGATACTTTCACATTTCATAAGATGTTGAAGGTTGAATGATTTCTTGTGGAGCCCAGTGGAAAACTTCTCATATCACCTACTGCCAGTGTCCTGCCAGCAGTGTGCTTACTGCTATTTTTGTCTGCCCCAAACCAACTTGAACACACTGGAATTTACTGATTTGTTGAAAATTAACAGTTTTGGAGGAGAAAGTGATTTCTTTTGGTTTTACCAAATCTGTTTGATCTTTACTGTTTCTGAAGCAGGCTTTTATCCCCTTGGCTCCCCAGCCCCCTAAGCTTTGTGCTTTGGAGCCAGTATTCCCAGAACTTTCATATTGACTGACTTTCAGTTATTCTCCTTGCTGAGATACTGAGATGGTCCCTGTTTTCATGGACTTGAGTGTGGTTTGGAGGCCTCGGTTCAGGCAGAGAGCCTTCAAAAGTCACAATAATATTTGTACATCACCAAAGGGTTTCATATAACTGCAAGCTTCCAGCAGTGATGTGTGTGTGAACCCACAAAACTCCATGCTTAGCTCTAGCCATCTTTCTTGACTGACACATTATTCTATGTTGATGTCACCCAAATAGATCTTTGCACACAGGATATTCAATTTCTTAATTTGCTTAACTGTATGATTGCAAAATAACAAGATGTAATACGAGAGCAGCAAACATTAATATAATAACTTGTATTAACGACCTAATATGATGACGTGAGAAATTGTCATCTGTATATCCAGCTCACACTGATTTTGACTAAAAAATATTGTAATGAGAGGTTAGGGGCTAGGAAATGTATTGAATTGGGCTGGTGATGGTTAATTTGAAGGAATAACTGAGGGAGGGGCAAAGGGGGGGTGTTATGGGACTGCAGACCTGCTAACCCCATGATGTTGGTGCTCCCAGCTCACACGACAAGAGGAGCACATAGTCAGGCTGGGCAATACCCCTGTCCCAGCTGTGGCTACATTTGCTCCTTTTATTGTGACTGCCTTCAACTATGTAGTGCCAGTTTAACTCAGCCTGAAGGTACACACTTCCTAAATTTCAGACTGTAGTTTTCTGAGTCTTTGGTTAGTGCTTAAGCTCTGACTCCAGAAAGTGAAGTGGGCAAATGCTCCTATTGCCTTCTGCATTTCGCACCCTTAATCCTGTGTTTAGGCATCTCAGTGAATCGGCCTAACATCCTACTAATGAAAATGCTAAAGCAGATATTTTACTTTGAGCACATGAGTAACCCTCCACCAGTATTTGAAGCCCAGGACCTTTTAGATCTGAGAATAAGCTGGAAAACTCCAAGGAGGTATGTACTGCTTTTACTTTTACCCTATGGGACAGTGGTATTTACGTATTTTTGCCTGCAGGACCATGCTGGGCAACTGAAAGCATGTGTGGAATCTGGAACATTTATGGTGCAAACATCATTTCAGCATTCTCCTACGCAAGAGATGATGAAACTTCCTAAGATGAGAGCCTATGTAAATATGTGCTATGCATCAGCTAGGCAAACAGATGAGGGAATGTTGTTTTTAGAAGCTCCAGATGATGGCCGTGATCCTGTAATGTGATTATTGTCAGTAAAGACATACATCCATCTGCAGTCCAACTAATTCATCCTCTGCAGATCCACTGCAGAACTGGGGTCTAACTCTGCTCAGCCATCAATGCCGGCTGTGATTCAGGAGAACTGAGCAAAGCCAAAAAGGCTGTCACACTGAAAGAGGTGAAAAGGCATTGGAAGACCAGGAACCCTGCCATCCATGCTGAGACAATACTTGTTCAATTAAGCATCTTCTGACTGTGTGGCAATAGCCTGTATCTCAGTGTGCAAAATCCCTGGCTCACTGCTAGCCTCTGCACATACTAGCTGTCTTAAAACCCCTCAGACTGAGAGGTGGGCTTTCCACTGGGGAGGGTGGGGTCCATCCCCCCCTGACCACTGAAGGTCACTTCAGCAATCCTTTCAGAGTTATTTGCTTTGCAGAAAACACGAAGAGCAGCAGGGCTTATGCCAATGCCAAGCCTGGTGCCACAGTCACAGAAAAGGAAGTGCTGTACTCCTACGTGGTAAACCTTCCCCCCCACCCCAGGTGAAAAAAAAATTAGAGCTGCCACTCTAAGCTAGATATTAACAAACCTGTTCTTTTGCAGTAGTATGTATATGTATATATATGTATATATAAAAGAATATCAAAAAGACTACCTTCCATAAATTGCAATGGCTTCTTCTGTGTTCTTATTAATGTTTATTTTAAACTTCGATGTCTAACTCTTCTTAGGCATTCCTGACTAGAGTAATTAATTTATAGTTTGTTCTGAAAGCATATCAGCAAATGGGCATCAATGCAGATAGCCATTTATTGGTCCAGTGGTGAGGTTAAACAGCTTGTGCTTTTAACTGCAAGGTACAAAAGATATAAAACTATTTGCTTGAGATATTAATCCAGGATGACCTGATATAATGTGACAGTAAAAGCGCTTTTCCCAAAGAAGGGGAACATGTGCTCTGCTCAGTACCTCCTGCTGACTCTTTGCTCCAAGTAAATAAAACATGCAGCTGAATTCTCCCAGCCAGGTGGGATCCAGGAACAAACTGGCAGCACATCTTTGTGTCTGCTAATGTCAATTCTAACTCACAGAAGTGGCCTACCCCCAGCTCTGCAGTCAAAATGCTTGCTCTGTTTTCTCAAGAATCAACACAGAATATGCCACAAGCACAGAAAAATCACGAGGTTTAAATCTCTAAAGAATGAAGCATCATGGTTTATACTGATATACAATGAAACATCACATGCAAGAGTGGTGTTTCAGGACTCGGTCACCATAGATGCAATGGAAGTGAAAAGGGAAATCTTGCATGAAGCAGACAATAAATAATCTTAAAGACAACTTACAAAATCTAATCTCCGCAGAAGCTCTAGTGATCTGAATGAGAAGAGTTTATGTTGGAACATCTCATCTGAAATAATCTGCTCCTCAGAACATAGGAGCCACACTCCCTCAGCCTGCAGCTGCTAAACTGTCCAGCAGGTCAGGCAACGAAAATTGCATGCTGAATTTGAATATTTGTCCTGTTCTTCTATGTCCCAAGTTTAGCTCTGTGCCTTTCTCTCTGCTCAGAAAGAACAGGAAACACAGTTAAACTCAGCTCGACAGCTCCATTTAGTCTGCACATAAAAGCACATTAGCTCTTGACTGTAAAATGCACACCTGGATTTGAATAGATCAACCTTGTCTTGGTATGGTAATAAGGAAAAAGATGGTTAACAAAAGATACGTCATATACATAAAGATAAGAGAAGTTGGGTGATGGGTACCAGTGTCTGAACAGTCTTTCACAGGACTCAACTCTTACAAAATAGAGGAAAAATCAAGCAACCTCACAGTTAATTATTGTAATGGGATACTGATAGTTGCCATTGGCTGAGAAAGAATTCACACATTTCGGATCTTCTAATTCACTGTGATCCTTTAGATGTTAAGCTCTGAAGCAGTGCTGAGTTTGGCAAAGCAAGGACAAAAGCCCATTCCTATTCTAAGCATGCTACTTTAGCTACTAGCTTTTCATTCAAGAAAGGGATTTGTTGACAGCGAAATTATTTTCTTAGAAAAACACTAAATGAGAAGATGACAAATGCTGTTATGAATACTCACACAACTCCAGGAGCAATCAACCATGATTATTCAAACAGGGCTCCTACAGGAATGGATAGAGCTAAAATCTTGAAATTTGGCAAGAGTAAGGTCCTCAGTAAGGAGTAGCACTTACAGTTGCTCTGGAGAAAAATCTAGTTTCATTAGCCAGATTCATGCTCATTTGGAATTGACCATGTGCAGTAGAACATCTTGTCTGTATGGATGCAATTAAGAGATGCACAGTGAATAGTTGCCCTGCAGTTAGTGTAACATATGCTCCAGTACTTCCAGACGTGACTACTGAAGTTGGTAGCAAAATCCTGATGTCTTCAACAAGGCATCCATATTAGTCATATAAAAACTGCTACGTGTGAAAGCAGCTGGGGATCTCTTCCCTGGAAAAATGTGAGAAAGAGAAGAGGAATCCGTGCTGAGGAACTGACTGAAAGTCTGGAGAGGTCAGTGGGTATAGCCCCGGCTTGCGGCATTCAGGAGACAGAATGATATTGCCACCCAGTCTGTGACCTGCTCTTTGCCTTCTGGCAGATGCTTTTATATCTCTTACACTTTGCCTTGCGCATCTCAATAAGAAATCCTCAGCCCGAGCCCTACTGAAGGCATCAGAGCATTCCTCTTCGGTCTCCATAAGCACTGATGTAATGTGCTTAACATTTAAATCCCATGGCCCTATGTACTGTAGTCTCTGGGAGAAGAAAGGCTTGATCACTGCACTGGACCACTGTCACAGCATCTTGGCCTCAGGGACTGAAGCCCATTGGTGGCATTGAGGCCTGTTTGATATAGGACAGTAAGAGGCTGCACTCTAAGAAGGCAGTGATCTGAGGAGAAGCAATCTTAGTCCCAGCAGCAGCTGTGGATCCGAAGCCTCCTTAAGTCTGTGGTGCCAAAATCCAGGGCTAAATTCTGCAAGTCGCATGTATCTTCCCAGTGACCTATCCCAAACACTGGCTCCAAGCAAGCCCCACTGGAACTGTGTATGGTTCCCCACTTGAACTGGCTGATGTGAGCCCATCTCTCATCATGACAAGCCCAGCAGGTGATGCACAGGCTCATGTGGTGCTCCAGTTCGTGACCAACTCTCCAGCTCTGCAGATAGCAGGACCGTGCTGAAGCTTTAGACAGGGCAAACAATTTTAGGCAAAGTAAGGACAGACTAGATTTTTACCCGACCAGAACTTATTTATGTGAGGTTTCTAAAAGTTCAGCAGTTTTTACTCCACTGCTGTGTGCTTTACTGCTGTTTTCTGGAATCAGGAGAGGAAGTAACAAATTAACACAAGGGAAAGTGTTCTTGCAGCAACACCACGGTGGGAAAAAAATCATGAGCTGCTGGAAATCCACCCAAGAACATTCCTCTGATCTTCCAAGACTTTTTAATCTCTGTTCCAGATCCCAGAGGTCTATAACGCAACAAGTTTTGGATAGGTCTGCCCAACTCTTTCCTGACTAGTTTCCTTTTCACAAGTCCAGAGGTTGGAACACTTCCCTCCTCACTCTGCACTTGGGGTCTCCTGCTTTTAGCAAACCCTCAGGAGCTGTGGCCATGGTGGGAACACAGGCTGGGCGCCAGCCAGACACTGCACTCAGAAAAGCCATCGTCTGCAGCCAGGAGCTCTGCGAGCCACAGAGGCTGCTGCCTCCTCTCCCTGGGCTCCCCCAGCTCTTTCCTTGTCTTGCATGAGTGCCATCTTCATCCAAGAGAGCAGGTCTTGCCCACCAGCTCTTTAATTCTGCCTTTAACTCCAGGACCAAATTGCCTGCTCTGGAGACAGAGCTGGATTCTCCAGAACTAATTTGAACATCTGCATTTGAAAGACCCAAATTACATTGTTTAAAAGCAGGTCAGATCCTGTTCAACCACAAGAGCCAGCGGGTAATTCAAGTTCGAATCCACAGCCTAGGCCATGGATTTGTATGTATCACACAAATGAAAGTAAACATCCCCTCCTCCTCACCCCAAGGAAGGTTATGGAGAGCACTGGCTGGCTTCTTCTCCACACAGCATTGTTAAAACATCGTTGCAAGGTCATGGACAACATTCCAGCTCATCGAAACTGCAGATAAACATACTTCCTTCCCAAATAGGTATGAAAACAGCTGTTCGGCATTATAGTGTATTGCAAATGATTTCTTGTCTCTTCAAAGGCAGTTGTTCTTAGATAATTGAAAGGTAGTGGTCTGAGAAGCACCTATCACCTGCTCTGAGCTATGCTGGTTGGAGAGGAAGCTGGATCACAGGAAAGGCAATGATATGCCAGAAAGGCAGTGATACACCAGACTCACTGGTTTGCATTCTGCATTTATTGTGAATTAAGTGGGGGAAAAAATCAGGTGTTTAATAACCAGACTTTGGAGGCAGGCAACATGTCAAACATTTCTCCTACGGACTCACAGTAACACTCACTTTCCTTGCTTCAGATGTGTAGGCAGGGCTCAGCCTCATGAGATTTGGGGCAATGTGGACCTGCGCAGCAAGGCACAGCCATGGGCTGGGGTGCAGGAAGCATCTGTGGGGAGGACACCAATAACAGGGGCAGAAAAGGGAGCATCTCATGTGGGGGAAGCAACACAGGGGCTCCAACACCATGAAAAACCAGACCTGCTTGCACAGGGAAAGAGGAGAATGAGATAGGACCAAGCACCTGGCCTGGGCAGGCACAGAGGTGGGGGCAGCTAGGGTCCTGGCTGGAGGTGGACTGGGAGGTGTGGGTCCTCTGCTTGCCCTGAAACAGCCTGGAAAGCAGACAGCTCTGCATTTCTCCTGTCTAGTGGTCAAAAACCTACAGACAAGGCAACCTGTACTGCACACGCCTGCTGAGGAAGCAGCCCACCAGGCCCTATGGGGCCTCCAGGCAGGAGGTAGGAAAATATATAGGAAAAACTGTGTTCTAGTACTGTCCTTGTCCTTTCTTTAGTTGTAAAGCGACCCAGGATAGTGTTTGTTTATCATCCTAGGCTTGCATGTGTGAATGGAGTGCTGACTCGCTGTTTAAAAGCTCCCACAGTGGGCAAGCTTTCTAAGGCCAAATTAAAACCATTAGTTTGCTGCATGATCAATTGGGACAACTGACAATTGATGAAAATGCTTTAGAACAGACAGAATCCACAGAAATAAATAACTCAGTTCTTCTGAACTGAAGGCAGCCCTCCATCCCCCAAAACCATTTCTGTTAAGATACTGTTTACACAGATTTAATCAGTTGTGTCACTGGGGCACAGCGAAAACAGCAATGTGACCTGCTGAGATTTAGCACCAGATTGCGATTTACAATCAAGGCACCAAGAGTCACTGAAGTGCATAGCTCCCACCCCAATTACTAATTAATCAGACCCAAAGAGGTCTCCATAAAAGGCATGGCAGTCAGCTGTGAGCCCTATAAATTCAAAGGGCTTCTCTATTCTTTAAGTAGGGAAGGTGACCTGGGAGGATTTGCATCCTGCTGTTAGAAGCTGGTCACAGGAGAAAGCAAACTTGTTAAAGTGTTTTGGTTTTGTTGGGGGCTTTTCCCCTCCTTAATAAGAATGCAGCTAGTTTGTTTGCAGTAAAGCATTGTTAAAAAGGCAGCATGAGATGCTGGGATGAAGTGAGTAGGCAAACTTGCTTTCTTGAAAGTGTGTGAATATTTGCATGGTTTTGGTTGATTTGGATATTTGTTGGTTTGTTTTGTGGGGTTTTTTTAAATTTGCTTAAAAGCATTAATGAAGCGGCGAGATGGTACACAATGGCTCGGAGAGGGCAAACCGCAGCCCTGCGTGTCACAACATGCTGCAGGGACCCAGACCCTGCTGGTCCTGCCTGTGCATGGGGCTGCTTCTGCAGACAGGAGCTTGTCCCTGCAGAAAATGCTGCATGTCAGGACACCGGCAGTGACCTGCTGGCAATGCAGGTAGCAGATCCCAGCAGGCAGCGCGCCTCAGGCTGTCTGTCCGCTGCCGCGTGCCTGCAGGGAGCAGACCTTGCTGCTGGCATACAGGCATGGTGTCAGTGGCTTCAGGGGTGCTGCCAGGGCAAGGCCAGACGAGGATTTAGCTGTGGTGACCCCCTGGGCTGGGAGGGCCTGGTGAGCCCATCGCTTGGATGCTGGTGCCGCTTGGTCTTTAACCTGGCACTGACCTTGCTCCTGGCTGACCTGGCCATGATGTTGGGCTAAGTCATCTTTATTCGAGTCCTTCAGGAGTGCTGCTGCCTTTGTGTCTGAGCCCCTCCAAAAGGGGCAATGGGGCTTTGCCAGCAGCTGTGGCATCTCTGGGGTTGGGGCTGCAGCAAGGCCTGTCACCCACTGAGGGGTATCGCAGGGAGCAAGGCATGGGCTTGGCATTATTTGCTTGTTGAACTCTTGCTGGGTTTACAGAACTTGAGGCTTTAAAAGCCACACTGCGGGTACCTAGCTGGGCTGGGGGTGAGTGGTGCTGCTCCCCAGGGTCTGATGGAGGTGCCCCTGCACACATTCCCCAGCAATTTCCAGCTCCTTTCTAGGGGTTGGAGAGTTTTCCACTGCCTTTGGCTCCACTAGACTGGTGACTGTTGGGCTCAGTGGGCTCTGAAAAATAATCTCGGAGTACCTCAGTCATTCCTTAACATATCTTTTAATTATTTCAAGGCAAAGGGGATAGTTCTAATATTTAAAAAAAAAAAAATAGAGAAGGAAATATAAAAGTATGAACTAGATCCTCCCATTTGATGTTTTTGCTTGCTTTATTGCACTTTGTCTCATTACTTTTATGGTCAGGCCAATCCTTCTTGATGCAGATAGTCCAAAATAGAAACCCACAGTTTTAATATAAAAATAATACATGTTTTAAGATGAAACCACAAGATATTGTGAAAACAGGAAGTCCAGTGTGTCATTAAAGTGGGCTATTTAAGTAAAAATATTCTATTTTCTATTTTTTGAAGAGTTCTGTCTATATTTTAGGAGATGATACAGATTTATTTTTTGAGAGCTAGAAATAACAGGGTAAAATCACACTGGTGGTATTTTTCTAGTCACTTTGTCAAATGCACGACTGTGCACATTACATGGGGGAAAGAAAAAGCCTTCCCTCTTCTCACCCCTCGGCAACATAACAGGGAACAGAACTGCACATCTGTAAATAAATGCATCATTAGATTCTCATCAATTTGTAAGCTTCACTTGATGTATGGCTAAAATAATCCCACAAGGATAACTAAAGAAGTGTTCGCTTTCAAGCACACACAACACAGACCAGCGGAAACACTATTCCAGTTGAGCAGGGCTTTTGTTTTTTTTTTTTTTTGGTTGTTGGCTATTTTATTTTTTTTTCTTACAACAGTCCACATTGAAGAATACTTTAGATGCATTGCAACCAATATATTCATTAGCTGAGTATCTCTGGACATATTAAAAGAACACAGTAAAACAACTAATGATGCACTTGAGCAGTAACAGGTTGTCATTAGAGCAGCATCTGCTCTCATCAGAGTTAATTATTCAGTTGCTTTGTTTTCCAAGTAGGTGTCTGGTAGAATTTAGCAGAATCTTAATTAAAACACATTTTCAAACTCCATGGATGCTCATCTCATCTAAAGAAATCAAGACAATTTCCACCATAAACATCAAGCTTCAGTTGAGCCATCAAACAGCAGAAGGATCTCAGCCAAGGCAAGTTTTAGGCATTAACCACTACAGCGCCAGTGGGATGCAGGTTGCTGCAAACAGGTGCCCCTGATAAACTGGCCTGTGCATGCACCAATAACCAACACAGGCACATGGTTAAGATGAGAATAATGAAAATATTCATACTATGTAATTACTTTCACTGTACAAACCCCTCAGATGCTGCATGTTAATTCTGAGCTGCAGAGGGGCAGTGTGTACGTGTGCTCCCCAAAAACATGAGTCACTCCAATGTTCAGATGCAGACCTGCCTTCTGTCCACTTCTGCTGTTCTGAATGCCACCACCCTGGGCAGGTCCCCTGAGCTGACCTCGCAGCAGATGCTGGTCCTTTTGAAGCTTTTTATTTCCCTGCACTCTTCTGCGGTGCTGGAAAAAGACATTTTTCCTCTTATAAAAACTTCTCCCTTGGAAAGCCAAATGGAAGTGTTCTGCCTCTGGACATAAAAAAATTAAGTGATTACTGTGAGGCTGCACTGACTGTCAGAAAGTTGCTGCTAATATAGTAGCCACAGACATGCCAGAGAACTTTTCCTGTCGGATGTGGTAAACCCAGCATGCCACCAGTGAGGATGCTTACAGGGAGGGAATGGGGAACTGGACAAATCCATGGCTGCATGTTCCCACTCAGCTGAAAGCTCTCTGTAAAGGAAATAACCCTCTGAGGTAAACATTCTTAGGTTCAACCTGTCTCACTCAAATGCTGTTATCTATGGTTACTTTCCAGGGTCTCCTCTTTATTAGATTTCAGCAAGCGCATACCAAAAAAGTTTGGTTTATGAGTAAAAGCTTTATTTCCCAATGGCCAGCACAGCATATGAGAACTTGAATCTTAAGCTTGGACTTGTTTGCTGCAGTGTATTGACTTACACTTGGAGCTGGATGGGAAGTTTCTATAATAAAAATGCTGTTTCATCAAATGTTTCATGGAAATAGACTGTTATAAGCGGACTGAGACAGCTGGATTCAGCCTTGTGGATGGAGATGGGAATGTTCTGATTTTTCATGTTGAAACTGTTTTTATAAAAAGCTTTTTATTAGTAACCTTACAAACAGCTTTTTAAAAACTATAGGTGGAAAAAAAAAAAATCAAAATTGTCACGAGACATTTCAGGTTTACCACAATGCAGTATCTATTTCAATCCTGTTTTACAGTGCATTTCAAAGCTTTTTGGGTTGGTGATGTTGGGAATGGAGCTGCACCTGGAGAAGTTTACTTTTGTCTTTGCTTTTCTGATCCCTTTTAGAATAAAAGCTGTTCTAATAGAGAGTATCTGTCTGTCATGAAAGAGAAAAATTGAAGTCTATAACTCGGTGACTGTGCTTTAATGACCTGTACAATTTTTTTCAGGTCTTTTTGAGGAGCTGAGCGAGCAAATCCTCCACAGAGCAGGCATAATGCCAGGCTCTGCAGTATCACAGGACTTCTGACTTGGCCGATGGAAATTTCTCCTGGTTTCAGCTCCTTAAGGGAAAACAAGCCTCTGAAGAACTCCAAGGTATTTCTTTACGTGTATTCTCCTTCTCTTCCTCCTCTTCCTTGCTGCTGCTTCTCACCTCAGAGTAGCTGTAAGAGGCTGCCCTTCAAAGTCAAATTGGGCTTGGAAAGAAGTTCCCCAGGAGCTGTTTCCCCACCACCATCTTCCCTCCTCCCACCAGAAGTGACTCAGGATGAAACCGCCAGTTTTTCTCTCCTGCCTGGATGACTTGTCAGATCTCATACCCGACAAACGGCACACTGCAGGAGCAGAGCAGTCCTGGTGAGAAGAGATGGACATCTCAGGGTGTCCTGAGGGGTTTGAAAGGATACGCATTCATTTTTCATCCCAGGCCTGAGCAGCTGGACTCACTCTTTCTGGCATGCTGGCCTTATGGGCAACAGGGCTCAAAACAAGAATGAACTGATAACCATATTGCTACCACCACCTCCAAACCCACAAGCTTTTCTCCAGAATAATCAGTTTTGCATCAGAATTGTTCTGAAAACTGGCTCAGGCTGAACACCTGATGGTCCACATCTCTGTGAGCACAGGTGGGACATAAACTTGCCCACAGTTTTATCCCTCAGGAACAATCCAGGCTCCCCAAACTCACGCCGTTAGGAACCACACCATGGGTGTTTGCACACTCCTCCACTGACTAACAGGCAAAGCAGGCAGGCATATCAACAAAGCCGTGGGCTGATGCGGGTGGCATTTTCATGCCACAGCACTGGCGGGTGATGTGGAGCGCTGCCACATTCGAGCTGTGGGATCCTGCCTCAGCGGGTGCAGAGCAGCCGTGACTGCAGCTGCGGGTGACTGCTGCTGCTGCTGCTGCGGTGATAGCCTGTATCCGGGGAGCTTTGCTGCTGTGCTTCCTTTTAAAGCTTCGTTTTTGCCTAGAAAAAGACGTATTTAGGGACTTCTCAGTGTTGGAGGATGCTTGTGCATGACCACTTATGGCTTTCAAATCTCTCAGAAATGTTGCTGGCATTTGCTGCTTGGAGGGAACAGACGGCTACTGGGCCATAATCTTTGCTGTGGGACGTGGTGCCCTGTCCTGAGGGAAGGAGGTGTTTTGGAGGGGAAGAGCTTGCTGGTGGTCTCCTGCTCCTGTCATCAAAGCATTTGTTGGGCAGCGTGAAAATAAATAAATGAAAGCAAGTACTTTGGACTTCCCCAAAGCATCTTTTATTTACTTGCTGAGTGGGGCCTTCTGGTTTCTCCTGAAGAGCGGCTGCTGCCCAGCAGAGGTAGGCACTGGAGCCTGCGAGCGGCACATGTGTGTGAGCTCCACATGGCATCTTCTGACGACAGACAACCATGACAAGATGGCGGCACCTGGGCTAGGGCAGAGGAGAGGGCCACCGTTCCTGCTGCTGGGGTGTAGTCATGGAGACTCAGCCAAGTTGCATGTCTTGCACATGGCACTTGCTTTTGGAAGGGAGTAACATGTGTTTACTCACTGCTGTGTGCCGCCAGCAGAAAGATCTACCTTATACCATCCAGTCTAATCAGAGCTGGGGTCAAACAGTTGCACAGCCAAATTTCAAGGGCACACCTTTGTAAGCAAGAGTAACTGCACATGTGCTTACATTTAAGCATGCAACTCGCAGCCAGAATCTGCATCGTGTGGAGCTCAGCACCCCAGGGCTCTGCCATGGACCTGTGTGGGCTGGGCTGGGGCTGTTGAAGGACCAGAAAGGGTGAGACATGCCACCCCAGCGGAGCACCCAGCCTGCCCCATTCGAGTTGCGGGTGAGAACTCTGCCTTTTTGCTGTGAAGACTTCTGTGCCTGCAGAAGTGCGTTTTTCCACCCTAGGCGAGATCAGATGGGTTGTAATAGCGGAGTAGGCAGAGAGGGGGGCGCATAGCAAGCCCAAAACTGTAAGTGGGGAGCTACAGTGATGCAAATAGCTCATTCCCAGAACTCACACTTTCAGCTCAGCGATATGATCTGATCAAATTTGTCAAATTCTTTGACAGTTACAAAAAAAAAAAAAAAAAAAAAAGGAAAACGAGGACCTTATTTGGGTAAATGGATTTTTATTAAAACCTTTATAGCATATTTTGCTTCACTCAGAACTTAACTTGAATCACCGTGCCAAAGACCAAGTTTCTGGTAAAACTCTGTTTCCTTTCTCTCTTGCCCAGACCTGACTGCAGGATCAGGCACCTGCACCGCTCTGGCGGTCCTGCACGGCACTTTCGGTATGGCAGAGGACTAGCCAAGCCCCCAGTAAGCACCCGGGGATCTTTGTATGCACAAACAGGCACACAGAGCAGACTTGGGGTGCCCACCACTGCTGGGGCCTCACTCCCTGCCAGACTACCCTGGCAAGCACAGGGCTTGCTGGAGGAGGGGCAGCTGCAGGGACTAAGTTCAGCCCTCTCAGGTGCCCGAGTGGGACCGCAGCAGAGCCTGGGCACCAGGTGCCCTGAGTTAACCTCTGGGTGAGCTTATTTTTTTTGCACTGATGAGAGTTGGGCCCTACAGGAACCAGGCTGAGGCTGAGAGTGGGGCTGACCTCCAGGGGAGGTGCAGTGGTGAGAAGAGGTGACCTGCTCCCTCTGCCCTGATGGGCAGATGTGGAGTGAGGGCTTCCCTGCCAGGTTGGGGCCCCTGCGGCTGTGACCAGGCTCCACCTGCCCCAGGTTCCCTGTTGCCCACCTGCCGTTGCTGCTGCAGGAGCAGAAATGCTGCGTGGAGACCACCGAGTGGTTTGGACTCTGCCAGGTAAGACAGCGTGAGCGTGCATCGGTGGCCGAGTGGTTTGTTTTGTGGTGCTCTGGTGGGTTGTTATGCCTGGCTTGCTGGCAGTGATGCTACTTGTTGCCTTTTGTGCTGTTTGGACCCAGCTCTGCTGGTTTTGCTGTGATGGTGCCTGAGTGAACTACTGCAGGGACTGCTTCTGGCTGGCCTTGCGAAAACAGAGATGAGAGCAAGTGATTTAATGTTAATGGGAGGGAAGGGGGAAGCTACCTGCTTGGGTGTAAAATCTGTTTTTTAAAACCACAATGCTTACTGTGGTCTGAAGTGCATTGCCGCTGCCGGGGTTTGACCCAGTTCTCCATTCAGCTGGGCCGTCTGTTTCTGGGAAACTCCACCTCCATTCAATGCAAATACGACATCAGCTCAATTAATCAGGCTCCATACAGTGAAAGCATTGAAAGCCAAAAAGTCCCCTGTGACATTTATCTCTGTCTTCGTTCCTGGGGGAAAAAACACAGGCGCGCAAACCCCTCCTAATGAAAAATCAGACAGTGTGAGCAAGTGGCTCTGAAGCAAAGTTTTTCTGCTCCTAAACTGTACTTCAAGTCATTACAAGCTTTGCTTGCCAACGTTACAGTAGCTGAAGCAGTATGTACAGCCTGTGATACGCAGACTGGAGTAAAACCTTCTTCATGACATTTTGTTGTATGGGAAAGCTTGAGTTTTTGGAAGACGCTCTGATAACACAATATGGAAAGCATGCTATCTTAGCATTTCCTACGCCGACTTGGAATGCCTTCTGTTTGGAGAAGATCCACTGGCAAGTGAGGGAAGGTCTGAACAGTCAATTTAGATTTTTCTTTTAAATGTATTCTGTATGCATATACTGTGGTTATTTTGAGATTTTTGCCTTCTGGAATGATTACTGTCTGATACCAGATAGAAAAGTCATTATGCATAAAACATAGGTGTCCAACGAGTTCAATAGCTTAGGGGAGCTGTGGATAGAACCAATTAAGTTTTGTTAAGAAGTGTGGACCTTATTTGTCTTTAAAACCCTATACCACACCTGCAAAGCCATTACTGTTAAATTAAAATCGGTTGTAGAGGCTGCTTCTTTTTCTCTGAAGTACGGTTTTGCTGAGGACAACTAGACACCCTAAGAAAGGAGTAGCATACAGTTACTGTCCCAGGATCAAATGCATGATCTCACTGTGTCTGTCCCTTCTGTGGTTATGTCATAACATGCCCAGCTTAGATGGGCTTGACATAATTTGGTGGTGGGTGGGAGAAGTGGGAGTCCTAACCTCTTTGTGAGTTAGACCGGCATTGGTCCCCCCTGGGCTCTACCCTGCAGGTCTGGCAGCACGACTTGCCCAGAGGGGAAGGGCAGCGCCTTCTGTCCCTGTTTGAGTGTGCAGGGCCAGCTCGCACCCTGTGGAACAGCCGTGCTGCGCACTGGGAGCATCCGTGTGTCTCTTCTAAAGAGTTTACAACATGCAGGGGAGTGTAGAGGAGTGGGATGTTATCAGAACATGTAAAAGTGTTTTGTGCATTATGTCTGTATTACCTAAATGCCTTCAGGATGGCTGCGAGTGGTGGGAGGATCGATGTGGTTGACTGGAACGGTTGGCTGGCTGGTCTGTGTTGGTGGAGAAGAGGGAAGGATACGCAGGAAGAATGGCAGCAGTCATGTTGTGTGGAGTGGCACAGCAGAGGGGACAAAGACGACTGTAAAGGAGGTGCCAGAGTGGCTGGATAACTCTGCTCATCTACAGTGTTAGAGGAAACAGCCACGGGGCAGGAAAGTGGAAGCTCCCCCTGGTAAGGGTACCTCATTGCACCTTGGGCTGCCTGTCTGTACAGGGCAAAGACAAAATAATACTACTTCCTCCTTGTCCCGCTCTGAAGGAAACCCAACAGAGAGGACGTAGTTACTAAACTCAGCAGACGTCCCCCCGTATACCCACAGCTTCTGCTCGCTGCATTTGCTGCCCTGCTCGGAGCACGGCACAGCTTGGGGGTGGAGCATGACTTGCTGCTGGGGAAGACGGGGAGCCCTGCTGGCTCCTCGTCTCCTTCATGCTGTAAATGGGGCTTGGGTGATGTGACTGGGTGCAGCAGGGCCAGCATGTGGCCTTATCCAAAACCTGGCTCAGTAAGCCCTGAAGCTGCTGAGCTGTAGCGCTCTGCGCATCTGGGCAATGCATCAAAAAAGTGGGATGCTCAGCTCCACCACAGCTTTGTGGAGCCCTTAGTCACAAGCCTGCGTGGAAAGGCCAGGCAGGCAGCAGCCAGCATGGCCTTCTTTCCTGTGGAAGCACAGCTGGCACCAGCCTTTGGTTGCTGTTGTCCAGTGACTACTCTTCACCTCTAGTCAAAAAGGCATTTGCTTACAACGCTGCTAATAGCTGTTGTTGCACCGCTGGGACATGCATGTTGCAGGCTGCCCCCTCAGTGCTGGGGAGTGCCTGTTACAGGTAGGGAAGATATCTGGGCCTGTTGCTAAGCTCCTGGTTCACACCTGGCTGTTTGTAAGCAGCATTAGCTAAAATCTGAGGCTATGAGCTAGCAGGGACAGCAGCTTTTCCTCCTTTCCGCTCTCCTTTCAGAGGATGCAGCTGTGCAGTTGCCAAAGTATCTGCTGATGCCTGCTCAGCCCTGGGCTCTCATGGATGCTGTGCAGTATAAAGCCAGTAACCTCTGTGCAAGCAGCTAGAGAAAGGCAATCCAAAAAGAGCATGTGAACAGAAGGCTGGAAAAAGAGCTACTTGATTATTTGGTTCTTAAGATGGGGGGGATGGGGGGGTGGGGAATGCTGCAAGAGCAGCAGAACTTATGAATCCTGGTTTTTCTCTGGCGCTCTCTCCCATGTCTTGATTATCTTGCGTTCATCCTGATTAAAGCTTTTCCTGTGGCTGGATTATTCATAGTGTTGCTTTCCCATGTAGGATCTGTGGTATCTAATAGCATGGGTAATTTCACATTGCAGTCTCTTTCTTCGGAGAGGACAGTAGTTCAAGTTTCTCTACGTATTTTCTTGAGACTCATATTATTTTGGGACATCTGAGATTCCTCCGCAGCTTTAAATTTGGCTGAAATCAGCCATCAGAGCGCAGTAGTACCAGAAAGGACTGGGAAGTAAATAGCGCAGTTGTGTAAATCTTGCCTCCTTAAGAAACCAGACTGGGAAAAAACATATGTTAACAACATGCTATTGACTACCAGGGTCACTTCATCTCCCACATCACCAGCTGAAAGTGTACAGGGCTTGCTCACATGGTGCTTTGAGTGTACCTGTTCTCTTATTAGGCTCTGATCCTGCACTTAGTTTTTCTGCCTCAGTAAGTGCCCTGGAAGCTGCAGAGCTCTTGCAGGACTGAAATGAGGCACGTGTACAGCTGGTGTGGCCAGGGCATTAGGCTGGTTCATGATGGAGCGGGAGCAGCCTGCACTCCTGAATCTGGATGAGGCTTCCCGAAGTGCTACTGCTGGGTGGGTGAATGTGTTGAAACACTGTTCCCGTGGGCAGAGGGATCTGCTGGCCCAGACCAGGCAAAGGCCGCAGCGCAAGACACCCTATTGGGAGATGGCACCATGTCCCTGTCCCTCATGGGTGGCAAGGGCAGGGTCCCATACCAGAGGGTTCTGGGGCTGATGCTGGTGTCTTGGCTGTGGCACAAGCACTGGGGCTAGCAGGGGTCTTTGCTGGCTCCTAGGCTGGGGGGGTTGTGTTCATGCCTGGGATGACGTGCCAGGAAGGAAAATGTTTTTTCAGGAACTATGGCCTTTGGTGTGAGCTGACATTGAAAATGAGGTGGCTGTGGGAGACATTGAATCCCACCTTTGTTGGGGGAGGGAGGAACTAAAAGTTTAGCAAAACATTCCTAATCCCAGAAAAAAACCTTTGCTTCGAAACACTTCTCCCAGCAGGATCCGAGAGGCCCAACATGCTTTACGTGCTGGCCCGGCTCAATCTGCAAAATCCAACGTGAAGCCTGTTTCCTGAGCCTGCGCCGATCGGCACAGGCATGGCCAAGCGCTGCTGGCAGTCACTCCGGCTGCTCAGCGCTCAGCACTGGCGCCAGCCAGAAACAAACAGGCAAAGTGCCACGCCAAAGAAAAGGGAAACATCTTACTCCTTATTTAATCAATATCAACAGACATATTAACAATTGCATATCAACATGCGCAATTATTTGTAACCCACGAGTAAACATGCCCGTTAGGCCAAATCTGGTGGTCCCCTGCGGAGGCGAGAAGGGAGGAGCGTGTTTGGGAGTGCACAGTCTCCCCTGGGGTTGCAGATGGGCTGAATGCTGGGTGCCACTGGCACAGAGCTGCCCAGGAGGAGTGCTGGAGCTCCAGGAGCATCACGGCTCCCAGGGTGGCACATGTTCCCAGGTTGCTGCGCATGGGTGATGAGGGCAAAGTCATCTCCTCTGCCCAGAGGTGCCTGCAGTGACCACCGCATCTGCTCTGGGCCCCGCAGTTGTTTACCCTCATGCAAACTTTGCACAAAAGCCTGGAACTTCATCTTTGGTGGCTGCCTGTGGCTGGCGATGCTACAGCTCTGTGTTGCATGGTTCTATGGGCTAGAAGAAAAGCTGGTGTCTAACAAGTAGAAAACCAAGGTCTGGCCTCCAGCAGGGTGATGATGGCCTCAGTGCTTGGGCCCTGTCGCATCCTCTGGCAGCGGCGGTATAGCTTGCACCAGGGATGGTGTGAACCAGTGGTTCATAGCCTGCTGTGCATGAGTGTGGACAGGGGAAGCGCTCCTGGAGTGGGTCTGGGGAGGACGAGCAGGAAGGCTGATGATGGTGGGCAAGACAGAGGACAGCTGGGGCTTCAGGTTCTCACCTGTGCAGAGGGGGGTGGTGGTGCTGTTGTTACGGCATTGGCTTAAGAATAAGCTAAGCCTCGGTCCTCCTTGTCCATGTGAATTGCATCTCTAGCAAGTGAAATGCAGAAAATGCCCACTGCCAGGCTTCTCGTTTCCTCCCTGGAACAAACAAAGTTTTGTGAGTCCTACTTGCTGCAACGAGGTTATGTCCTTTATGAGAGGCAAAAATAGACCTCTGCTTTAATGTGAGGAATGCAAGTCTTTTTCTAGTGGTTAAAGCTCCCCCAGGTGAATGTGCTGTTGATACGGGGGTGTGCAGACAGGAGAGGCAGCACAGCTGGTTTGGGTGGTGGGTTGGTAGGAAAGATGCTGCCTCCCTGCTCCTGGGGCCAAGGGGCAGTGTGGCCGCCCTGCATTGGGGACACCAAAGGCGGCGTGCAGGCTGCCTTTCCTGACCCCTCTCTGGGCGTCAGCTCAAAGACCATCCGCTCCCTGCAATATTTACAAATATATCTGCCTCTAAAATCTGCCCGAGTTTATCAATGAGACAGGGGTAGCATTACAGAGCTCTGCGCACACATGTTATACATTCCCCCAGCAATAATTCCTTCCTCTAGTTATGCTATGTATTTAGTACATTCCTCCAGTATGATAATCATAAACATGCCTTAAAAAAAGGCTAACGAGGTCGAAACAAAACATAGAAGCTGGCCAGATAGTGGGAAGAGGCTGCTGCAGCCCCTGAGGCTGAGACTTCTGCATCCTGACACCCTCTGCCCTCTTGGAGGACAGTTGAGCTGCTGCCTGTTGCGAGAGCAGAAATGCCATGGTGGATGGGTAGGTGACAGCAGCCAGCCCTGCTCGCTGCCTGCCAGGCAAATGGCTGGGCTTGGCGGGGGCAGGGGGGAAAGGAAGGCCACAACGTAACAGAAGTAATAGGAAGCAGGTTGAAAATCTTTTCTCTATTTACGTATCGACCCGCAGAGACGGGGAAGCTTTGTGGTGCATTCATTTAGCTGTTGCTAGCTGCCTGCCCAGTGCAGAGGGTGAGGGGGCTGCTGTGGGGCTGCACTGGGCCTGGGCCCCGTGTTGTTCTCGGGCTCAAAACCTGCTTTCCCACAGTTTGCATGTGAAGCAGCAAGCAGTGCAAAGCTGTTACCTGTGTCACAGGTTTTTGTTTGTTTTTAAAATTGATTTGAGGGCTCCAGGTCTGCTGATGCTCGGCTAATGATGAAGTGTGCTTGGGTTTGTGTGGCCAGTCTCTCCCCTTTGGCTTGTCCTGAACAGAAAGCTGCTTCTCAAGCTGACCCCGGCACGAAGAAATCACTGCTCCTTTCCCTTCGTCCTGCTTGCTTGGGGATGAGCACCCTGCGAGCACTAACCGCTCCCAAGTGGGCGAGGGTGCAGGCGACTGTCTGAGCTCTCTCTCCTCCCCTTGCCGTCATCAGACAGTACCAGGTTTGGCACCAGGTTTGTCCCCTGGTGGTGCCTGCAGTGTTGCTGGGAACGTGTCGCGCAGCATTTTTCGAGGCTTTCCTTAGCCAGGACTAATGGATGGGGTCTTTTGGGGCCAAGAAAGGTGGAGAGGAGTTGCCTGTGTCCGTTTGCTCTCTGTGGGACACCCTCAAAGTCGTCAGCCTGGCAGGAGCCGTTAACCTGGGAGATCTGGGCAGGAATTAGCAGTTGGTGAAGTGCTTTTCACCTGCGCCCTGCTACCGTGCTTTGTGGGAGCCATTTGCTTTCCTGGGAAAGCAGATGCTCAAGCATCCCGATGGCAGCATGCTCCCTTCAGCCTGAATACGTTACCTGCTTGCTAGTAAGCAGGAGAAGCATTAACCGTGACTGATGGCAGTGAAACGCATTAAAGATGGCTTTTACCAGAGGGGTTTGCCTGGCTTCACAGGTACAATGCCAGCTGCCTGGCTTCCTTCCTGCTGCCCCATGCTCCCCACAGGCCTCCCCACGTGGGGGTACCCCACTCTGCCACTGTGGCTGACCTCCCTGTGAGGCCATGGGGCACTTGGGGATCACGAGGAGCAGCCATGGGTATCCAAGGGACCTGGTGACAATCAGGGTGGTGTTTCCAGAGGTTTGAGGTGGCTGAGATGCTCCAACTGTGCCATCTCTCAGCCTGCTGCTAGGCTGCGTCGGCTCCAGCATGAGCAGTCTCTGCCACGCTGCCGGGTGCTGTGTCCTACCATGCTGCCAGGGCAAGGGCTGCTCGGTTTGAAGAAAACCCCAGCCCTCCCAGGACATGTCAGTGCTGAATACTTCCCCAGACTTTTTTTTTTTTTTTTTTTTTTTTTTCCCCTTCTTCTTCTCCCTAAAGGCAACTGAGTTATGTTGGGAAAGGCAAGCAACTTTCTGCTTCTATCTCTTCCTGATATGCAGCCACTGATGCTATTTTTGCTTATTTTCCATTCCCCAGGACAATTTAATGGTAGCATTTCAGCCGGGCAGCCTGTGCAAGCCCTGCATCCCAGAGCTGCCACGGCAAAGCAAACTGCTGTGGTGTCTGATGGTGAGAAGCACAGAAAGCGGGGTCGCACAGGGGTCTGGGCAGGGGAGGAGAAGGAGGCTTGGGTTTAATGCCTGAAGTGCAAATACTTGGCTGGGAGCACGTGTCAAAGCACTACTGTGTGTGCCTCTCTGTCTGCATTCGTCTTTCAGGCAACAAGCGGCAGCACATTATCGGGTGTGTGAATACATATTTACTACGGTAGGCCCAGAAGGGCTTTTCAACAACTTTCCCTGCATGTGTTGCTAACAAGTCACTCTACAGATTTACCAAGTGAGCAGAATCGCAAATGTTTCTCTTTACAATGAGAAGTAATCAGAGAAGGTCTAAATGGCAAACAGCGATCCAATATATACATTTGTCACAGATATAATGTAAAGTCAGCTCAGCCTCTTTGATGTCACATAAACATGTCATTTTGAAGCGACTCAGTTTTGCTGGCATTTCATCAGCAAGCGCACAACAAACAGTGCCAATTACACTCCATCACTGTTTATCATTTGCCTCCTTTAAAATGCCCATCCGTTACCAGCAGAGCGGTTTGCAGTGTTTAGTCTCTGGTGGGGATGGTATTCCACAGCATTCAGCCCTGAGGCAGATTCTCTCTTTTGCTGTTTAACCCACTGGTTTAATTACTGTGTGGGTTCAAAAAAAAAAAAAAAAACAAAAACCCCAACCACAAAAAAACCCACCAACCCCACCCCCACCCCCCAAAACCCCAAAACACACACACAAAAACCTACCCTAAAAAACTTTGAATTCTCTATTCCAAACCTATGTAATATTTAGCCTCTGAAAAAGGAGATGCTGCTGACAGTCATGTTGGGAGTAGGATTTCTGTTTGAGGAGGAAGGGAAGGATGTGTCCCCATCTCCTCGAGTGTCCTTGTTACTTGTCTGGTTTCCTTCTCCCAAAGGAGAGGGAGACGGCAGGACGTCTCATGGCTGGGCCCTGGGACCTGCCAGCATGGCACAGGCACAGAGCATGCCCCACCAGCTCGGCTGTGTTGGGTGCCACTGCAGCCTGGCTAGTGCATGGAGAACCACTCCGAATTCACAACTAAGCGTTTGAATCCCAGCACTTGTGCTATAAAATACGTTTCTGGTTAATTGAAGGAGGATGTGGTGCAATCCATTGTGTATTAGCAAATGCATTGTTTGTAATGTACATCAACCCCCACACATATGTGTGTGTATGACGTAGTTGTCAGACCCTATGCTGATGTTATTCCAAAGAGTTTGGGAGATAGGATACTACAAATGTGGTGTTTGAAATACTAAAGCTACCAGCTGCTGAACTCACTGAAAATAATACAGTGATTCCGTTTGCTTCCCTGCTAGTAGTTAAAAAGTAATGAGTCCTTTTATGCTTTCTTTACATAATAGGCTCCAGCCAGAAAACTGGATGTTTCCTCGTCAATAAAATGAAAAAGAAATTCCCAATATTAAAGGAACAAAGATGAAATTGAGCAAGTCTTATGTTATTGTGGTTAACAGTCAATAAGGAAAACCAGAGTTTTGTTCTGCTGACTTAAAAAAACATTAAGCTGTAAATATCTAACTCCATTCTATTTTAGTGTTGTGTGTTTTGGTTTTGGGGTGGGTTTTTTTCTTTAAATTTAATTCCGGAAAAAATTCCCTCCCAAAGTTTTGGTGTTAGTTTGCTTCCTCTCCTCTCAAAGCATCAACCAAATTACATATGAGGGTCTTGTCTTCCTAAAATCTACAAAGCTTAATGGAAGCAGTAATTTTTCACATGAAAAAATAATTCTGGGGTTGCTGCATAGTGAAAATGGGATTTCAGCACTCATGGAAACCCAGTCAAAGAATAGGAACGAAATGTCTGAGGTTTGCGCTTGTGTGGGCAGAGTGGGGAGGGGTTTGGCTGCAGGAAGGATGGCATGGCTGCAGCTTTCAAGGACAGCCCAGAGTTCAGCCACTGGTGATGGGACAAATACTTCTGAGCACGCTTGAGAAACCTGAGCCACCATAAAATGGGGCCACTGTCTTGCTGACTTACTAGCAGGCAGTGGTTTTGAGGAGTTTTTTCATGTGTCTGAAGACATTCTATGACAAATGCTCATCTTGGGTGGGAGAGCCCAGCAGTCCTTGCCTGGTACGTGGGAACCCAGCTTCCAGACAATTTTACTTCTAGGCAGGGATAGATCCAGGCACACAAGCTGGAGCCAAAGGCTGCAAATCCAGCATGGCAGAGGTAACATGTTAGGAAGAATAATATATCTGAATAATTTTGAGCAGTTTATAGAGAAGCAAAGTTGCACACATACATAAACTGTTGAGTTAGTCTACAGATCACGCCGTTCATTAAATATAGCCATGCTGTAAATTTTGCGCACAAATCCGCTCTATATATTTTAAGTGCCCCAACAAAGGCTTTGGTTGCAGTATTTAGAGGAGAAAACTGTTTTCTTTCCCCTGAGCCCAAACTGTTCCCAATGAATAATTTGTCCAGTTTTAATGTATAATTAACATCCGAAGGTGGAGACTGCTGTCGCCTATAAACATTACCATATTTTCATATTCCTACTCTGCAAGTTATCCATTTTAAAAAGGAAACCACACGAGCATCCGCACAGGAGTGAAGCAGGGCCTGTGACCTGGCAGCAGCAAGTGCCACTGGTAGGAGTGTGGTCACCAGAGCCCCTCACCCCATGGCCATTCACCCTTGCAACCACCCCAGCCTGCCCTTTGCTACCCAATAACCGCCTTCACGGAGTTTGTGTGCTTTCCTCAAAGGCTTATTTAAAGGACAGGGCTTATGCCAGGCTGTGGGTTATCACAGGTGTAGGTCAGGTAGGAAAAAGAGAGTGATGATGTGCTGCTGTGGGTCTGCATCCTTGACATGGCCATGGTGGGACTGATGTGGACGCAGCTGCCGATCCCCTCCTGCACGCTGCTAATGGGGACTAATTGCTGCCTACTGAAAACTTGTCAAGGACCCATCCACGGAAATTATGGACAGGTTTTGGATCATCTGCAGAAATTTGTTTTCTTATTTGGGGTTTAATTGTGAGTTTAGCACTTCTTTTCCCATCCTTTCATCTAGTTCACCTAACAGATCCTCAGAACCTTTTTCCTGACTTTTTGGACTTTTACCATCTGCTGATATTAATCTGTCGTTGCCAAACGGTGCCTATCATTCAGGAAAGAGCATGTTGCAGAGGCCTCAGCCTTCTCTGGAGCAGGACCTGAGATGAGATGTGTGATGCTCTACCTGGCAGGGCAGTGACACGGCAGCTGCCAGCCGGCATGGCCATACTGAGGCCCGTACAGCCATTAACCAGAGGCGAGCATCAATCCCCCTATTGATGCTCCTGGGAGCAGGGTCCTGTGCTCCAGACTTTGGCCTGACAAGAGATAAGGCACAGCACTGTTCTGGGGCGTTGGAGGAAATGAATAGAGCAGCATCGGCAGCCAATCCATCCCAGTGCACCTAGCGGATGGGTCGTTATGAAGGAATTCACCTGTATCACTCTGGGTCCCCTGTACTGCTATTGGAAAAGTCTTTTCATTGGCTTTTATCTTCGGAGGTTTTTTTAAGGAGGCAAGCGGCAGCATCCTTCCCAACAAGAGCTTCGCATGGGTGGAGGCTGCATCAGCCTGGGGTTGCAGTGCTGCTTGCCAGACCGCTGCCTGGCCACGGGGGCCCGTGCAGCCACAGCCCCAAGCCATCACACATCTCTGCACATGTGTGGGATGGAGGGGCCTGCCAGCGGCTCTGGCCTGTGTGCACCCAAACTGCGCCTCATCTCCGTCCCAGGGCATCGTGGAGGCTGTCCTTCGGTGCAGCCGTCAGCTGGGGGTGCGGGGTCTCTGCGCTGTGTTGCAATGACTCTCTTTGCTCTGCGGCGTGCGGCACATGGGAGCATATGGCTCTGTGTCTGGTTTGTTTGTTTGTTTTAGTTTTTTTGTTTCTTTCTATTTTGGTTTACTGTCACAAATAATTTAATTATCCCATGACTTGCTGTTTCAGTTATGCATTGTCTCTGTTCCTGTTTGACTTGGGGGCAGCTGTTGAGCTCTCCAGATTTAGGGCTCAAATCTGCTCATCATTATGTGTGAGCACAACACAGGCCGTCTTGTAAAATCGGCAACTCTGCACAAGGTAGGCGTGTGTGAGGGCTGATGTGCTGGGATGCAGCTCACGTCCTGCACCAGGAGGTGGGACCAGCCCTTGGCCCTCACCAGTGCCCTGCAGGACCCAGAGAGGCCTGAGCACGCGGTGAGTGTTTGTTAGCAGCCAGCAAGATGACCCACCTGAAGCACTCATGGGTGGCAAAAATCACTCGGTTGGTTGGGGGTTTTTTTTCCCCTCAACAAAACCAGCCATGAAGCTTCCTTAATTTGGCTTCTTTTGTCCAGAGCCTTGAGTTTACAGTCCCTCCTGTTTGCCGAGTAGTTCCTCATAGCTCTGATACCAAGCAGTTTAAAAGTAATTCCCCCTCACGCCACCTGTACAACTGGAGAGGTCAATGAATGTGAGATGGAGATGTTCAAGGAATCCCTTGAATCCAGCAGCCTGGGGCTTGAAGAAAAATGCCTCGCAATAAAATGCCAAGAGTAGGCTGTAATTAGTGTTGGGTTGATGACTGGTAACTTAGGTGCTGCAGCCCTTGCTCAGAAAATTGCATCAACTTGTGTGTTGGTCCATCGCTTCTTATCAAACAATCGGTGTTCGTATTTACATCCAGTAAATCCCCAAAAGTAGCTGTAAACATTCTGCTGGAGATGGATGGATGACTTGTGCCTACAAGCATGTGCCCAGAGGGGAACATTTGTTTGGCTTTTACCTATGTTTTTCTCTCGTGCAGTGGATTTAGGAGACATGTCCTGTGGGAAGATAGGGAAGCAAACAATCCAACAGTATCTTGCTGGAGCTCTGCAGACGTTTATAAGACATACAGCTGTTTCTCTTTTTAATTTGGAGGAATACAGGCCTCACAAACAGGGTGGTTGGTTGTTCCTACAAATAAAAGCTCACAGCTCAAAGGCAAAATATTTTGAAGACAATGTACAATAAGAGCCTTTTTTTTTTTTAGCCATGTAAAAGCTGTTTTATGAAATTAAGCTGGAAATATCATAAGTGGGAAATGACCACAGAATAAATAGGAACCTTTTAGAAAGACAGCAAACATATGTTATTTATTTTCCTAGTAAATGGAAGTGGCAGATTCAATCAGCAAGAAACATCAGATAGTTATGACCATTTTAATCACATAAAAAAAAAAAAAGTTCATAAGTTTTGTTTATGGTACATTTAACAACATTTTCAGTTTAGTATGGGGGAAGTGAATAACTTGTATTTACTAGTAAACTAGAGATAAGATGGGACTGTTTCTTCTAATATAGGCAGAAAGGGGGCAAGAGGTAGAACAGTGAAGTGTCTGTGCTGTTACCTTTTGCACTCCATGTACACATCTGGAAAGCGTTACAACCCGTTGCATCAGAAATATTTTAAAACTATCAAACAGTTCCAAAGCATGCACTGTACCCCATGAAGAGAGACAGCCTTCATGCCTGCCATCTTGGAAGGCTTGTCAGCATGCCAAGAAAACCTATTTTATATGGGTCTATCTCTGCTTATATTTGCTTGAAGGCTTTAAAGTCACGTTCAAAAATGTTAATGCTAGATGTTAATTTTAGAGATGGGACAAAGCGAGGGTTATAAAATAGCCAGCTGAGATTAAATCCCTACATAATGACAAGCTGCTGATATGCCATCAGTAGCTGCAAGAGGAACGTGGAAGGAGGGGCCTGGACACGTGGCATGTGTCTTGGCACCAGGGCTGCACGAGTGCCAATGCTGACCAAAGCCAACACAGTGTTTGTTCGTCTTCCCCTCTATTTTAGAAGCCATGCATCTCAAGTTGAAACCCACTGCATGGGCTCATGCATTATAAAGACAATAGTGGTAAGCAGATGTGTTGAGATCTTGATCTTCTAAGTGTTCTTGCAGCTGAGATGTGTCATTTTGTCAACCTTTGCAGACCCCAGCACATTGTCCTCACTCAGTGCATGTGTGTGGTCTGGGACAGCTGGGCAACTCCAATTGCTCAGCAAGAAAGGTTAAATTTGCTCTCGGCAAATGTTCCATTACACTAAGAGGGAAAGGCTCGTATTTGAGGGACACAGAAGGAAAAATATACAAGCAACATAAATACACAGGGGTGTTAACTGTGTGTGGAATAGACTGATTTATAAGAGGAGAATGTATGCTTTTGTGGATACCACATGTGGTATTAGTGTCATCTTGCTTTGGGTTGTAATACTGTAATAGTAGTACTACAGATGAAAATTGTATACTTGGGATGAAATGTGTGTACTATAAGAGTACCTGACATTATGTGCTCTGCTCAAACATGAGTGTTTTCCTTAGAGACAGCAGTAGATATAGAGTAACTTCATATACTTGGGATATCAGCTATATTGACTTCTACAGAGGAATGAACCCAAAGAGGGGTAGCAGAAAAAAGCTCAGGGAAGTCTTTTTCCAGGGAGAGAGAAGTTAGCAGTGGGACAGCAGAGAATCACCAAATCATAGAACCAGTTAGGTTGGAAAAGACCTTCAAGATCATCGAGTCCAACTATTAACCATGCCCACTAAACCATGTCCTGAAGTGCCTTGTCTACATGCTTTTTGAATACCTCCAGGGATGGTGACTCAACCACTTCCCTGGGCAGCCTATTCCAATGTCTGACAACCCTCTCAGTAAAGAAATTTTTCTTAATATCCAACCTAAATCTCCCCTGCCACAACTTGAGGCCATTTCCTCTTGTCCTATCTCCAGCCACCTGACAGAAGAGACCAACACCCACCTCACTACAACCTCCTTTCAGGTAGTTGTAGAGAGCAATAAGGTCTCCCCTCAGCCTCCTTTTCTCCAGAATAAAAAGCCCCAGCTCCCTCAGCCGCTCCTCATCAGACTTGTGCTCCAGGCCCCTCACCAGCTTGGTTGCCCTTCTCTGGACATGCTCCAGCACCTCAATGTCTTTCCTGTAGTGAGGGGCCCAAAACTGAACACAGTACTCGAGGTGCAGCCTCACCAGTGCCAAACAGAAGGGAACAATCACTTCCCTGACCCTGCTGGCCACACTATTTCTGATGCAGGCCAGGATGCCGTTGGCCTTCTTGGCCACCTGGGCACACTGCTGGCTCATATTCAGCCGGCTGTCGACCAGCACACCCAGGTCGTCTTCTTCCAGGCAGCTTTCCAGCCACTCTTCCCCAAGCCTGTAGCACTGCAGGGGATTGTTGTGACCCAAGTGCAGGACCCAGCACTTGGCCTTCTTGAACTTCATACAGTTGGCCTTGGCCCAACGATCCAGCCTGTCCAGATCCCTCTGTAGAGCCTTCCTACCCTCGAGCAGGTCAACCCTCCCTCCCAGCTTCGTGTTGTCTGCAAACTTGCTGAGGGTGCGCTCAATCCCCTCATCCAGATTGCTGACAAAGATATTAAACAGAACTGGCCCCAATACTGAGTCCTGGGGAACACCACTTGTGACCTGCCGCCAACTGGATTTAACTCCATTCACCACAACCCTCTGGGCTCATACAGCCAGCCAGTTTTTAACCTGGCAAAGAGTACATTTGTCTAAGCTGTGAGCCGCCAGTTCTCAAGGAGTATGCCATGAGAGACAGTGTCAAAGGCCTTGCTGAAGTCGAGGTAGACAACATCCACAGCCTTTCCCTCATCCACTAGGCTGGTCACCTGGTCATAGAAGGAGATCAGGTTGGTCAAGCAGGACCTGCCTTTCGTAAACCCATGCTGACTGGGCCTGATCCCCTGTTTGTCTTGCACAGAAGTAACCCTCAGGAAAGATTTGGGTGGACACACGTTCACAGTCAAGGAGCAGCGACATTCCTTGAGCACCTTAAGTATTTCTGCAGCCAGGCAGCACAACCTTTGCCTCCTTGCTCTCCTCCATCTCAACTGAAGAATGAAAACTCGTTAGATCTGGTCTGAGAGTCCAGGAACTGGCCTGCAGTACAGGAGATGACTGGGCCTTGATGATGCCCATAGTACAATCACCTTGTGCCTGGGGTGCCCTGAGATCCCACTTTAGTTTCACAAGCAACTGCATATCCTGGGAAACTGGCTGGAGGATGTGGCATAATGCTGCTCATCTCTTGTGATCTTGTTGACTTCCAGCAAGTGGAGATACACAGTATAGATATTAAAATAAGAGATGATTGCTTCTAATGATAGGTCTTCACAACATAAAAATGCCCTGTTGCTTAATTGCCTCATGTCTATCAATGGAGTCAGTGTAAAACACAGGGAGCAAGCGGAGAGGCTGATTTGAAGGTGACAGTAAAACTTGCCCTTCATCGGGAGGTGTTGATCTGAAGAGCTGTTTGAGGTGGAGGTGCCTCCACCTGCCTGCTGAAAATTGTCTGTCCCATAGCTTTATTTCTGGGATATGAGCCCTATTTCAGTGTCAGGTTAGCTTGAACAGCCTCTGGTAGCTGTTACACCAGTTCATCTTTGCCCACTAGTGGGTTAAAGAACATTTCCAGGATGCTTCCCAGCAGCAGAGGCGTGGGGCTCAGGTTGGAGACAAGTTTGTGGATTGAAAGAGTGGTCCACAGCATGGGCAGACATCATTGGCTCTGTATAAGCACAGCAGTCATGGAATCTGGAAAATGCTGGTGTATACCATTAAAAAAGGGAAGAAAAAAAAGTAGGTGTTGTCATCATGGATTTTCTCAAATTCAATCCCATTATGAAACTCAAGTATCTTTGGTTTGGACAGAAATAAACACCTACATAACTCGATCAGCGCATTAATGCCAAGGATTGTCTGGGTGAAGCTCGTTTACAACCAATGGTCTAGAACCTTGTAGTGTGACTTGGGTACTTGTCAAGCTGATTTAGAAAGAGGCTTGGAGGGGGAATGGTTCTAAGGAAAACCTTGTGCTGTTGGGTTTGGTCCTGGACTGAAGGCAAGATAATATTCCAGGGGAGAAAGTGCAAGAGCGTGTCTTTACTGCCCAGCCTGGAAAGAACTTCCATAATCAAATCAAATGCAATTTCTTGCTTTCACTTTCTAGCTGAGCAAGGGAGAAGAGGTTATAAGATCCTCTGGTGCTCAAATCCTGGGAAGACCTTGGGGGTGGGAGGGGTAAAGGAATTTTCTTGTGGTTAAAGTCCCCAGATGCATGGTGTTCAGCTCTACTTGTCTGAGGGCAAAATAGAGCCATAAATCTTTCAAACAAATACACAACACACGTTTTGGCCTTTAGAAATCTGCACAACTTCATACCACTCCATTTGCCTTTGCTTTAAAATAGTGTCTGTGAACAAAGTCCTAGAAGGTGCTAATAACTGAGTAAAACTGCAAATCCTCTTTTTTTTTGTTCGGGCTGCATGTCCCTAAATGTGTATTTATAGTGTGGAAAAAAGCTACTGTCAAAAGCACAGCAGCTGTGCCTCAGGTTCAAGGCTATCGCTTAAATTCTGACTGTCCCTTGATGAAGGTGTGTTTGGATTATCAAACCTGGTGGACGGGCTGTCTTGCAGACTGAAGTCAGATGGCTGCTGACCTTTGGGGTTTTACTGGTTTTGTGTATATCTGATACTGGTTTTGTGTATACGCAGTGCTATGTCAACGAGTGATAACAGCCATGT
Source organism: Astur gentilis (assembly GCF_929443795.1). NCBI lineage: Eukaryota > Metazoa > Chordata > Aves > Accipitriformes > Accipitridae > Astur > Astur gentilis. The sequence goes on along the minus strand of NC_064880.1, from coordinate 23,551,042 downwards.
CGTGTTAGGTGTGACGTTCAGAAGGTGGATGCGTCGTTAGCAAGCAAAGAAACACGGGGGAGCAGGGGCTGCTGCATCCCTGGGCTCCACCACCAGTCTGTGGCATCAGCCTGCTCCAGGTGAAAGGGGTGCGAGGTCCTCTGCTTCACCTGCCACCTTGAGTTGTCCCTGGTGGGAAAGCATAGATAGGTAAACATGGGCATGGTCTCCTCTGGCCCCTTGGCAGGTTCAGTGCTGGATCTATTGGAGATCTGGGTGTTTCTGGGCTCCCCAGAAGTTACTCTCGTTCATCAGCAAAAAAAAGCATGATGCAGTTCTGTCGGAGGAAGCCTCATGTCACCTAAGAAATGTGACAGGTGTGTTACTGTATTTGTACGGAGCAAATACAGATAACAGCGAAGTGACCGCCAGGGTTTGATGGCTTGGCTTTGTGGCAGGGGTGGGAGGGAGCCTGGGAAGGCAGGAAACAGTTGGGAGAAAACCACTCTGCATAGGGCTTGGGGAGCGGGTGCACAGAATGTCACTGCTGGGGCTTGCCCCTGGTCGGAGATTTCTTCTGTGTCCCTCAAAGCACAAGGTCTGAGGGGAGAAGTGGGAGATGGCTCCTTTCCCAAACGACTGCTTTTGGGGGACAGACTTTCTCAGAGGCTCGTGACTCCCACTGCTTTGTCAGGGACCTGGAGTCAGCCCCCCAGGGGGAGATGGAGAGAAAGCGGAGCAAGGTTTTGATGTGACAGGAAAAACATGTTTCCACTCTGCTGAAATACTGAAATGATAAAACACGGGCAGACCTCGGCCACTCCAGCAACAGCAGCCTCAGCATCGGTGCTTAGGATGGGCCTGCTGACTCTCCCAGGTCTCTTGTGTGCCCGCTCACTCTCTGTATGTATGTACACATACACATATAGCTTAAAATAAAGAATGCCACACAGCTGCTGAGTCAGAGACCAGCCCCGGCTGGGAGCCTGCAGCTTGGCATTACCTCTGTTCCCTCAGAGGATTTCCAGCTTAATTTAGCCTTGAGCTTAATTAAGACCTTGGGTTGCAGCAGCCAAATAAAGGCTTATAATAATCTGGAAGATAAAAAAAAAAAAAAAGTCATAATGCTGTGTATGAGAAAAGCAAAGAACAAGGGTCACGTACCAGAAGGAATAGCCACCGTTACATAGTGGTACAGCCTCACACATGGCACTGCAGTGGATACCGGGTACGATGCTGCCGCTTCCAGTGCAACAAGCATATAACAACAAAGTCATGCAACAGATGATGCCCTCTTCCTCTGACCCCTGATGTTTTGTAGAAAAAAGGAGCATCCATGACACAACAAACTTTATTAGTTCGAGTTACGCTGTGGAAACATTGCACCATGCCAGTAAGCAACCTCAAGGCAGGGTATGTTGCCTGCCAGCCACAACATGCCACCCCAGTCAGGGAATACAGTCCTGCCCGGCACGTGGAGCCCAGCCATGGGCTGGAGCTGGCACTCAGAGGATGCTTTTTGTCTTGACTTTTGGTCAGGAAAACGGCACACTTAGCCCATAGAGAGATGAAAAATCAGCTGCTCCTGACCCATGTGCAGGCAATATTTCTGCACTGAAGCACGAGTGATGCCACTCGGCTCGGACATATTGGTGGTAAGGTGCACGTGTGAGTGTGTGCGCAGGGGAAGAGCCCTTCACTGCATTTTGGTGACCAGCACTGGACTTGGCAGTGCAGAGTAGAGTAATGTCTGTTCTGCATTCGGGCTTGCCTCTCTCTCCGCCCCAAACACACACAACTGGGTAATTAAAGTCACCGAAATGTTCTAACGCAGGAAGGTAGTCTGTGTTTCGTCAGGAGGAAAAAAAACCGTTGGCTGCTGTGCAATGCTGCGGACAATAGCTGGAAGAAGTCTAGCTCTTTTCTGCCTTGGAAACAGATCTCCCTCACTAAAATAGACCTTGGCTGTTGCATTCTTCTTACAGGGTTAAAAGAGACAATTAAAAAAAAAAAAATAAAAAAAATCCAGAGCATGATGCTAATTTTCCTTTGCATATTAGGGGTCATTTATCCCACCGCACTATTGCCCTATGCCAGCAGCATCTTTGGGTTGTTGCAGCCTTAGGGCCAGTGGCAGAGGGACGGGCACCATGCTGCAGGCTGTCCTCGTGAGAGCAAAGTGGGATGCTTTGCTGCTGAGCGGAGCTGGTGCCGGGTACGGTGTCCATGGCACCAATGGTGCCTCTTCCCTTGTAAAACTAAGACCTAACCCTTTTACGTGTGATGGGTGGCAGAGTCCCAGTGTAGGACTGGTTACCAGCTGTGGGGAGCAGGAGGGCTAATGGCAACCCTCCACCATGTGGGAGTGATTAAAGAAAGAATTGTGCTGGATAGATCCCAGATGAGTTAACTTAATAAAGTTGTGGCCTAATTAAACCACATCCCTTGCATCTTATCTGTCTTCCTGCATGTCCAGAGCAGTGCCCGAAGACTGTGCTGCTACCGAGCATTCACCTCGCACTGCAACCCAATAATCGCTACCTGCACCCCTGGATGCTGGGCAGCACGCTACAGAAATTGCAGGGGCAGATAACCTGATTTCAAGTTCTCGCTACCTGGAGCCATTACATGCTGGTCAAGCACTTGAGGATTATCCCATCCTATAAATAGGGAGGCAGATGCATGCAACTTTTTCAAACATGGCTTTTTCTATAAAGTATATCCAATTAACCTTGAGCAGTACAGAGATCTGAGAGCCGGGAACAAAACTCATAATGTAAAAGGTGCATGGCATCTTTGGTAACGAAGTAAAACACCTGTGAGTTTAAAGGGTCCCTCCTGCTCAGCCAGTGCTTTGGAGGTTTGCTACTGCCCAGCCTCTCAGCAGCTGGGCTGGAGATGTCACCCGTGGGTGACAAATCTGTGCCTGGTGTCAGTTAAACGAAGGAGGAGTGGTTAGGGGTGACTTGGCAGGGTGGTTTTGTAAGTGAAACCTTGCACCCATGCACCCGTAGGTGCTGCTTGGCAAATGCAGAAGCTGCTGGTGTGGTTTGCTGTGAGTAGACGTGAATTTTAATGCAGAGCTGCAAAAGCCGAAGCCAGGTGGCTGGGGCTGTGGATTGGGGAAGCAGCCCAGGGTGTCTCCCCAGTCCTGCCAGAGGGGCAGAAGGGGTCCAGGGCAGGACCTGGCAGGGAACTGGGGTGGCTGTGTCAGGAGCAGCGTTCTTGGCATGTCTGTTGATGCCTGCATGTGCCGGTGCTAGGAAGGGCTGCCCGCACGCTGCTCCTCGGCGCAGAGCTGACACCAGATGGCTTGAGGGACTGCTGGTATACAGATGACAAAAAACAGAAAAAGAAAAAAAAATATTTAGCCCTACGTGTTTTTTAGGGAAACTAACTAATGGTGACCTGTGGAACGCCATCACTAACACACATGGAAATCCTCTCATGGGAGTTTGCAGCTGACCTGTAAGAAAACAAATATAAGCTTCTCTCGAGTGGGAGCACAGGACTTGTCTGCGGCTGGGACCAGGCAGGTTTGTTACCTCTCACTCAGTGCCGCGGTCATGGATGTGTTTCTGACTCCTAGCTCACTGCACAACCAGAAAGCTGATCCCCAAAATTACGTGCTGTTAAATGACTTGGAAGGAAAAAGTATACTAGTGAGTCCTAATACAAAGGTTTATATTCTACATATCTGGTCTATGTCTTGCTGCAGAAATAAACAGCTCTTAACTGAGAAGTCTCTGTAGACAGGAGCATAATAGATGAAGGAGAGATGGTTGTGTCATTTTGCTCAGTTGGTCATTACATGGAATTATAACTGTATTATCAATAAGCCTCAATGTCATTACCTTGCTGCACTTGGCAAATGCACACGTGCATTCAGATAAACATTCTCCATTAGAAATATCACAGCCCATTAGCTAACTCTAGCTGCCTGTGGCCCAGCCAGCAGCTCCCTGCTGCTCACCTGGCTGGGGGGAGATGCTGTGCTGCACCTGCGGATTCTGGGCAGGTTTCACTGGGATGTGGGTACCAGCAGCCAGCCTTGCCGTAACGTTTTGCTGAGTCTGAAAAGTCCTTCTTCAAAGGAAAAGAAATTTTAGTGCTCACTTAGCTATATCAGCATCCACAGCCCATGCGGTAAATCTTGTTGCGAGTTTCAGGATATTTATTTTTAAAGAGAGAATTAATAATAATTGTCTCCTCCCTAATGAAGATAAGTGTCACAGGAGACTCGAGCTATTGTGTATTTCATGTATATGGTCTCAAATTCTTCTGTATCACTCTGCAATTTATTTTCACTCAATTAATTTTATTTTATGATAAAGTAAATGGCCCACAGTGCTGATGGGCATTAGCTGTGGAGCTATCACATTATAATACAATCAGGTTAACTCCTAGCACTATGAGTTAACACTCCCATCTGCCACACATGCCCAAAAATGATTATCTTTCTGGAAAAGCATGTCTCTAAGTCTGCTAGTAACCTGAAGCTGAGTTACCATCAGAGGCCAAAGGAGCATGTACCCTGCGGGGGAGCTGCAGCGTGGGACCTTTATTGTCTCCAAAAAGCACCAGAGTAGGTCAGATATGTTTGTTATTCTTCATGGATTTGTTGGGGTTTTTTTAATTGTGCTGTTCTCTTGTGTGTTAAACTTCTATGGGTTTTGAGCAGCAATAGGAAAAGTTGGGTTTCAAAATATCACAGATTCTCAAAACCAAAGCTGATATTTTCTAAAGTTGCTTTGAAAAAGTGTAACAAACATTTCTAGAAGGGTCATTTGCTGGATTTGCAGGAGGAAAATGTAAGATAATTCTTTTGCCCTAAACTCTGTCTAACATATCCATAGTGAGTAGAAAACCTGTTTTTGTTTAGGAGGAGATCACGGGTGCGTGCCTGCAGACAGGGTGCATTTCCCACCCCTCTGCCTGGCGCCCTTGTCACGGCGGTGCCGTGAGGTGCTGCAGCCCAGTGAGGTGCAGTGCCTCCCAGCATCCCCAGGGAACTGGGGAGGTGTGCACCTGTGGTGCTGCTGCTGCTGTCCTCTGGCTGTGCCCCATGGACTAAGGAGGCGTCAAACCACAGCTGAGACCTGTCCCACCTCACCCTTCATGCTGATACTGCTTTAAGAAAGGCCATGGTGGTTTTTCTTTCAGAGGGCTTGAGTTTGAAGAAAACGGGCTTTGGCTGAGTCCTTGGTTTAGAGCCACGTTTAAGGCTCAAAGCGAAGCTTTATGGTTGTCTTTGAAAATTTCCCCTAAGCAGGGGTTTGTTGTGGAAATGCCACCGCAGCCTTTGCCATAGCAGCAGCCCTGCTCTGCAATTAGCTCTCTCTTCTTGCAGGGGCTGCCAGATGGCGGGGGGACAGGTGCCCAAAAGGAGGCACCCGGCGTTTGGCTGGGGCAAGGTGGGCATTGCCCCATGGCCTCTTGCTCCCACCTCTGCTGGCGCTGCGCCCGGCGCAAAGGCACCCGCAGCGTGCAGGCAGGATAGGCAGGACCATTTTGGGGCAGCGTGTGCTTCAGGCAGGTTGACGGGTGGGAAGATGAGTTTTGGTTTGGGTGTAGGCAGTGCTGAGCACATCAAGTGCTCCAGAGTGATTAGACTGGGCTGAACACCATGAGATTTGGAGGCACTTGTTTTCTCACCCCACATGTACCTGAAGATTTCAAGCTCTTCCTTGCAGTCAGTACAACTGGAAGCATTTTTTTCCTTAAAGTTGGCTCTAATGCCTTGGCTCTGGGAGGTGAAGCTTGAGGGAGTAACTCCTTAATGATAGTGATGAAAATGATTTAGTCAATAATAACATACTCACAGAGTCTGTGCCGCTGGCTTTTTCCTCCCAGAGGAAATCCTTGTGGGCTGGAGCAGTTTGCTGTGTAGAGAATGAACAACCTGCTGATTTAAAAAAAATAAATAAATAAATTTTAAATCTTCCCAAATTTAAAATATTAAATCCACAGGAAAGGTTGGGTCTCTTTGGGTCTGCCTACTCAGACTGGGACTTCCCGAATGAGCAGCACCTCTCACATTGCAGGACTGCAGGGAGCGCAGTCTCGGGGCAGGCTTGTCCCAGCTGAGGCTGGTTTTAGCCCAAGGGAGAGACCTGCTTGAGCCGCAGTGCCAGGGCAGCATCCTGCCTTCCCTTGGCATCGATGCCCGCAGCACTGGGGGATGCCGCGGCCGCCCCAGGGAGGGCACAGGCCGGCAGTGACCTGTGCAGGGGGCTTCAGGCTGAGCAAAATGGCAGTTTTACTGCTTAAGTGCAAACAACTAAAAACGCTTTCTCAACAAGCACCCAATAAAACTGTATTATTACATCCTGTGAACAGCTCCAAAATCCTTCACTCGGGGATATCAGCAGCTCCTCAGTGAAACTAAGCTAATAAACAAGTAGATAATTAACAAAGGCAAACATGAATCTCGGTACCAGTGACTTCATATTAAGAAACCTTCTGGTTTTAATATTTGGCATGTATGCATGAAATAATTTATTACTGTTTCAAAGCAATTTCAACTGTTAAACATTCATTGGTTTGCTGAAGGAAATAGTAAAAAAAATTCTTTCATGTGAACATTAGTTCTTAATTTTAACATTTCCTTATTTTCTATAATAGGATTTGATGTGGCAATAAGCTTTAGGAACAGATCTAAGTGGAAAAATATTGTTAGCAGGTGAAGGTTTTCTTGCCGGATCCCTTAACTATCTGCTGAACAGGATAGTTTCATCAGCAAGCACCCGCCAAAGCACGGCATTTGAGTGGCAGGGAGGGTTGCCTCCCTCCCGTGCCAAAGCTGATGAGTAGCCTTAGGGATAGCTAAATAAACCCTCAGGTGCGGGGCACGCTCCGCATCCCTGTGCTGCTGCTGCCCAGATTTTGGGAAGTATCAATTTACTGAAGGTACATGCGAATAAAGCATGTCAACTTATGACCGTGTGAGCAGCTGGGGGACCTGTGTATAGAAAAGTGTCATTCAGGTGTCACCGTGTGTCCGCCAACCCTTGGCAGCCCAAGCCTGGCTGCAGGCAGCCAGCGAGCCCCGGTTCACTGCCGGAGCTGGAAGAAAAGCTCCGCTTTGACCACGGCTGCTGCTAGCAGTAACCTTCAGTTTGTTGAAAATTGAGTTGTATGTAGAAATCGGGCATTTTTGCACACGGATTCCATGCCCTGTTATATCTGGTCTATGTTTACGCACTGATTGAAGAAAGAAGACGTTTTGCTTGACAGCACCAGGCAGCCAAGAGATAATACACAGAAACGTCTCCAAAATACTTCCAATCTATTTTTATTTTCAAGCAGCCCTGGATAATGTCATGGCACGGTGCACCTTCAACTCGCTCTGGAGAAGAAAGCCCGCGCGGGGAGGACCCATCGCCCGCCCGGTGCCGCGTGCCAGAGCAACCCAGCGCTGCTCCTGCTCCGCGCTCGGGCTGGCACGAGGGCTGCGGCCGCCGTAACGCGCCGCTGGCGGCGCGGTGGCTGCAGTGGTGTTAGAGGAGCCTAGAAACGACCATTTGATTCTGGAATAATTTCTAGGCAGCTAATGCAGTGAGAGCCACAGCTGGGACAGGGTGTGCTGCGCGCTCGGTTTACAAATGCCTTACTAAGTCCTGCTCCCTCCTAAACAGCAGCCCACGGCTGCCTTCCCTTCACACCCCGGGCACCCCGCAAGCAATGTGCATGGCGCAAGCTCGCTGTCCTCACCACAGCTCTGCGTCGCCTCCATCAGAAAGGTTTTATTTAATGGAGGCATGGAAAAGCGATGATATGGTTTTCTTTCCCATCCTTGTTTTACTATTAGTGCTGTGGGATATGGAGAGGTATGGATAGGCAGGAAAGCCGCGGCATACTTTTGAATGGGAAATCTAGCAATTTCTTTGTGGTGAGTTTAATCTCCTGTGTTTTTCCCAGCTTGGTTTTCACTATTATTAGGCACAATTAAAAATTAGTAAAGCTGAGGTAAGAATTAAAGTTTGTAATTAAATTTTCTCTCCCTCCCGTGGTTAGCATGAGTTTGATGTCGATTTACAAGGAAGACTCCTTTTTGCGGCAATTAGCTTTCAAAGAAGTAGACGGTAATGGAAAGCATTTGCTAAATTAAAAAGACTATGGTAAACCATGGCTATTTACAGTTAAGGGGCACTTTCCGCTCAGTGCGGGGCCAACGGCAGGCTCCATCGCTCTCTGCCCGCTCCTGCGCAGGCCCCGTGGCCGCCGGGCGATGCCCTGCTCGGCATCCGTCTGGGTGCTTGGGTGAGCCCCTGCAGATGGCAGCGGTTGGGGTCATGGGGAGGAGCTGGCAAGCCCCGCACGTTTATCCAGCAGCCTTTGTGTTGAAGTTGGAGGTGCTCTCGCTCTGCTCGCCGCCGCTCTTCCTCCGCGCCGCGAAACCAGGGAGGTGGGAGCTGCCCGCCTGCGCGGCGGCTGCCCTACATAAAGCGAGTTCCCAGGCTTGCATCTCATTTCGGTGCAAAAGTCAAACTGAATGACTCATGCCAAATCTTTTTATCTTGTCGCTGCGACTGTCAGCGTAGCTGAACTCCAATATGACTATACTTATTGGAAGGGTTATTTTTAAGTACCGAGCATATATTTATATGTGCAGCGATACTTCATCATTTTCAGCTGATTTGATCTACCAGAGCAGAACAGTCCCTCTTCATAATAATCTCCAACACGTTAACTCATTCATCTGGGTAAGGCAACAAGTTCAAGTGAGGCCTCCAATATGTTAATTATTCACGCATGAATCTTTTATTTCATCTAGCCTCATCCGCACCAGACTGCCTTTTCGAGGAAAGCTCTCTGTTGAGAAGAAAGCAACAAATACTGTACGGTGATTTGAGGGGAAAAAAAAAAAAAATCCGCTGCATATTCCAAACTATGAATTGTCTAGTCTCAGCCTTTTTTCTCTACTGCCATCTATTGTGCAGCAAAAAATGCATAGTTCGCCGGCACAAAATCATGAGTTCTGGTTTAAATGAGAAGGGTTATTTGGTGGCGGCTCCTGGGTGCTTGCAGTTGCTTCTGCACATCAGAGAACCTATTAAGTTAATAAGAAGAAGTAAAAACTACCAGGAAGCAATAATTAGGAGGCCTTAGGAGCACCTAAGAATATAGACAGGATCTGGCGTTAGAAAGTACAAAATGGACTGCTGGGACTTTTCTTGTAAAAATTCCCCATAAAGGGGAAGCAGCCCCTGGTTCCCCGGACGGCCAGCACCCGGATGGCCCAGCGCGGGGCCAGCCCGTGTGTGGCCTCGGGCAGGGTGGGCACAGGCTCCTGGCCCCCCCGCTCGGGGCTTGTCCCCCGCCCCTGGGTAGCCAGGCAGGGGGTGGCACAGGGACCCCTTGTCTATGGTTCTGGTCCCCCCTCCCGCTGCACAGCTGCAGCTTCTCTGAAGGGCAATTGCAGTCAGCACCTCTGCGACAGCAGGCAATAACCAGAAATGGATATGGGGGATTTTCTCCTCTGCTCGCTCCCTCTCGCCAGAGAGGCACTGTGTTTCTGCAGAATGGGTCATGGCCCTTGTGCAGAGAGCTAGAAGATGCTGTTTGCCGTCTGTAGTGACAGTAACTAGGCAAAAATGCCTTCAGAATGGTAAGCGCTGTGGGCCAAGTGCTTTTTTCCCCTGTAGGATTGGCTCAAGTGCATCCCAGGTGTTTTGTCTCCTGCTCATACTGGTTTTACACTAACCCTACTTGCTGGAACAGGGTTACTCCTGGTTTACACCGACGTGATGAGAGAACTCGTGCCCAAGGCCATCCCCGGAGAGCCTGGGTTTTCAGAAACATCATCTGGCTGCAAAACTAGGACTGTGTGAGTGTCCCTCATGGTCTTGCTCCCACCCTGGCAGCCAAACAAACAGGACCCGTCGCAGCAGAAAGCAGCAGGCAGCCCTTGCCCTCTCTCCTTGCACCGCTGATGGGGTGCTGTGCTCGTGGCCCCCAGTGCTGCCGGTTAATGGTGACCACTGGTTTTTAGGGAAGCCTACTCCATGTAGACAAAGACAGACCTACCGGTAAAGGGGGGGTTAGTGCTACTGGGAACTCAGGGTAAGCCCCTCAGCGGTGCATGGAGGATGCACGGCAGATGCTCCAGCAGCTGCCTGTCCCGCTGCAGGGACGAGGTCCCTTCCCTTCTGTGGCTCTGTTTGCTTCCAATTTTGTCAGCCATTTCCTGGGCAGTAAAATAAAACTGCCCGATAACAAAGATAAAGCCAGTCAAGCCCTTCTCCACTTAGGCTGCCTCTCAGGACGTCCCCGTGAAAGTGCACCGCCTCCCATCATCGGTGGCACACAAAAGGGAAGGATGTGGTCACGTCCCAGGTACCAATTTAAACGCACTTGTATGGCACTGAAAAAGTAAATCCACAAACTAGAGGGAATTCAGCAGCAAAATCAAGTGCAGGATGACCACAGCAATGATGCATGCTTAAAAAAAAAATCCTAGAAGATTATGACCCAGAACGTTTTCAGGGGAAAGAAAGGTTAAAATAATGATGAAAAATAGCATGAAAGTAACAGAAAGCATGTGAAAGTTAACCGTACTCGGTGTGTCTTGCATAAAAGACAGCTGAAAGCCAGTTACTAGCGGGAGTATGTATGAGAGAGTACTGAACTGGTTTTGAACACGTGAATGGTGTAATGCGCCGTGGCCCTAGGGCAGAAAGGAATACGGCTACCCCGCCAAGTATCTCTCCTTTTGCTGAACGCCATGACAGTACCTGTTTTACAACTTTACAAATACTAAAAAGTCATCCATCTATACCTAAATCAAGATGACGTTACATATTTTCTCTGATTTATTAGTAAACTACTAAGTAGTAACATTAAGCTTTTAGGAAAAGATTAACAACACTGTGCAGCGGTAACCTGTCATCTTAATTTAAGGGCAAGCCGCTGAAAATGCTCACGGTTTGTGAGGGAACATGCACAATCCTTCGCCTAATGGATGTGGAAATGGTATTGGATCCCTCCCGCACGGGGACATTAAAAGCGTGTTATTTGTTCCTTATTTGTTCGGTTTGCAGTTTTGCTCTGGTTTTGTTCGGCTTTCGTTTTCTCGCTGAGGTGACAGTACGCAGGCCCTTGCTGGCCGCGTTTGCGTTCCCCGCTCTCTTCCCCCCGCCGCGACCCCTCGGCCGGCCCGGCTGAAGCCCGGCGTCCCCCCGCCGCCGCTCCTTGCCGGGGCGAAGCTGCGGCGAAGCGGCGGCGGCGGCAGGACCCCCGCGCGGCGGGACCCGGCCGGGCGGCGCCTCCCCCCACCTCAGCCGGCCGCTGCCGCCCCACGCTGCGGGGCCGAGCCTGAACCGTGGCCGGCGGGCACCGCCGACGGCCCGCGTCCCCGCGGGACGGACGGCCCGCTCCGGGGCGGCGGCGGCGGCGGCCTGCGTGTGAGGCGAGGGGCCCTGCCTGCCCCGGGCGGGCTGCGGCCCGGGTGGGCCCCCGCCGCCTCCGCCCGGCCGGCGGGGGAGACGAGGGGGCTGCTGCGGCCCCTCCCCGCCGGCCGGCACGCCTGCTTCGAGACCGAGGCGGTTGCTTTCAGACCTCGGGTTGGTTCTGGTGCTACCGAAGGCCGTTTTGGTGACGCTGGAAGAACGCAGGCCCTCCAGAGAAGTTACGTGAGCGACTGCGTGTATTCATCAGCGTTACAACAAACGTTAGTTTTTCCTCTTAGGCTGCGAGGGGTAGCATCAGCAAATGTTTTTTGTCTGCGATTGCTTCGCTCAAGCGTTTTAAATGGGAGCCACCTCAGCCTAGGAGCTTACGAAAGCGGTCCCGGTTCCCGCTGGCCGGGACGGTGCTGTGCAGCAGCACCCAACAGGAGCCTGCCCCCAGACCCGCTTTTCACAGGAATACGCTGGTTCCCCGAAGCCGACGGGTTCTGGGGACGTCTGGGTTGTGCTGCACCTGTGCTAGCAACCCACCTGGGTCTGCCCGGTCGGTGCCCGGCGGACCCTGGAGCGTACTCGGTGCCTGCAGCCTCGTCCCTGCCCCGTGAATCGTCCCGCCCGGCCAGGCGGGACCCCCAAAATCGGGGTGCCTGCCTGCGTGCTGCCCTGTACGGGAGCGGTGGGGCGAAGGCCTCCAGACTCAGCTTTGCCTGGTGCTGGGCTTAAGAATGGTAAATTCGAACTGTAGCCCGGAATTAATCTATACTAACGAAGGAGATCGAAATGCTGCTGTTGTGACCTAGTAACGCTGCTGCTTACTGTGCATTGGTGTAGATGAAATGGAAGATGCCAAACAAGGGCAAACCAAACCTGCAAAATTTGCAAAAGCTTTTGAGCCCATTTGAACGCAGAGGCAGGTTCAAGAGAGGTTTCCATATCAAGGCTGGATAAAAATTCCCGATCGCTTCCCAGACAAGCAACCATCAATATGTGCCGGTGAAACCGCACGTGCTCAGACAATGCTTTCTGCACAAAACTCTAAGCTCGCTCGTACCTGCAATTATTGCCCTAAAAACCTCTTAGAAAACCAAGTAAGGGGAGAGGGCATGCAAAAATCTTGCTAATGATTCAACAGTAAAACATAAAATAGGTATTGAATCAATATTGCAGCCTGGTCCAAAGCTCACTCAGTTCAAAGCAAAATTCCGATAGATCGGGATACGGATTGGATCAGCCCTTAATGAGGTGTTGCAAAAGAAGTGCCAGTAAAATATACAGGCCAGCGTATATTTTATGGGGAAGATAGTCTGAAGTCAACATTACAATTTACTAATTCAGTAGAACAGCTGGAAAAATAAATTTGTTTAGCTAGAATAGCACATCTATTTATTGAGCCTCCTTCCGAAGCTATGCGCATATCAACAGTAGGATTGGTCTCTAAAACACGGGGGAGGAGAGGAGGGGGATGATGGTGAATTCAAATTGATGCGCTACTTATTCCACACTAGTAATTCAATTAATGATTTTATAGACCCTGCGCTGTCTCGCATTCTCAGTCGTTCTCAGGCAAATGAGATGGGGAATCAAGCAATTAGCTGGGGTTGGCAACGCGGCGGGTTCAGCCTGAGCAAAGTGCTGCACAAAAGCCACCTCTCGCTGCCTGCTGGAGTGCGGGGCAATGGGGAGCTCGCCTTCGGCTTCTGGAGAGGAGGCTGGGCGGCTGCTTTCACACGCCTGCTGCCAGAAACTTTGGTCCCTTATTCTCACCAACAGCAACAGACTTGCCAGCGCCAATGCAAAATGCTTTCATCTCATCGCTCGTTTCCATAACCTTTTTGGCGGGGGAAAAAACCCTAACTGAGGTTTTCCATGCTCGCTCTTTTCTGAGGGCTGATGACATAAGGAAATAGTTGTGTGTGATTTCTGAGTTATGACCAAACTTTTGGTCAAAGCTACAGCAAAGCCAGTGCTTGAAACTTGAGATGAATGTAAACTCGATCCAGGAAATTGTTTAGGTACCTGCCTAATTTTAAGCAGTGAAATAGCCCTACTGCGTTCACCTGAATTACTAAAGTGCTTGAAGATAAACGTTTGCTGACATCAGGCCCTGAGACCTCCCGATCCATGCTTCTCCCAGACCTGGATGGAGTCGGGGCTGGGCAAACAAAGCGAGGGTCTCCCGTAAATCATGCTTTGAGTATTTCATTTCATTCGGGTACTTCATAGCAATATTTGCCGATCTGCATCAGGCTTCACGCCGTTCTGCCGTCGAGAAATTATTGTCGTATGCGTGTATGCACGTACGCTGCAGGCATCGGTCGCAGTTGCGTCCCTTAAGAGGGTGTCCCCTGCCCTGCCAGGGTGGGCGTGCGGGTGGCTGGGCAGGCGGGTCCCTGACAAGCCCGCGCCCTGGCTTAGCCTGGAGTGACAGCCTTCCCGCAAAGGCAGCAGGCGCACAAGGTAGAGGCATTCCTCTCTCAGTCTTGCTCCCACCGTTCATCCCATTAGTCATTGTTTTGTTTGCAAATGAGCGTCTCTCCGAAGACTTCAAACTGCAGTTTTGCTGAGATATCTGACAACTGCCATCCTTGATCTCAAGAACGCTCCGCACCGGGGCGACTAAGCACGGGCAGGAATGCCGGCTGGGTGGACTGCCGGCGATACCCGCGCTGGGCTGGAGGTGCAGGGAGAGCTGCGCCCCGCACCTCGATGCACGCAGGGCATGGCCTCGGCACTGATGCATGCTGCTAAGGCACACTCGCTTACTTTCTTCCTGTGCAGGAAAAATACCTTTTTTCAGGAGGCCAGCAGAGGTCTTTATATTTTATTCACATAATCCAGACCTTCAGTGTCAGTGCCTGAAACGAATTACTGTTTATATTAGAAACTTAGTTTAATAAATTAAGTCTGGTCTATGAACTGTCAAAGTTCCTATAGTCTGCAATTCATATAGAACAGATGCCTTTTCCATGACTCTTAACTAGAAGTGGCCAACTTGATTGCTTCCTTTTTGCCATTACTACATTCTGTAGGTTTAGTTATCTACTGCCTACAGAGAATTCAAAACAATTTAAAAGGGCATCTGGTATAAAGCACTCTCCAGGAAAAAAAAAAAATAAAAATCTTTCCGTATACAATAACTTTCTGTTTAGGTCAGAGAATTATTCAATAATTGGCACTTGTTTAACTAGATCATTCAGAATCAGTTTGATTTGGGTTTTCCAACTCTAGGTAGAGTTACAGGGGATTTTCCTTTCCAAACAAGCAGGTTTGCAAGTCCTAATTTCCAACATATTTGTGGCACCGCTGTGATTAAGAGCTAACAACTAATTTTTGTACAAGTAACAAACACATATTTCAAAAGTGCCATAAATAATTCAGTGATTTTTTTTTCCCCCAGATTGTTTATAAATTATAAATTTTCATTTACTCTGTCCTAGTTTTATATAATACTGATAAAAACGAATAGCTAAAAGCAATGGTTTAATTGAAGAATAGAAAATGAGGATAGGATGGTCAGAACAGACCTCCTTGACTTGTGTTCCAGTTTCCCAGTCACCACCATTTAAAAGGCTGGACCTGCTAATACGGGCTGTTAGAAGTCCTCACTTCCAATATTTATGTTTTGTGAAGCACTTCTAATGCACAAACAGTTGTCACATGAAAAGTTAATAATGAAGCACATCTAGGAGGATGAAAAGAGAGCGAGGCTGATGCTCGTTGCGTCAGGAGTTGCACATCCAGGCGTTTCCAGGTAATATTTTTTCCGTGTTACGCATTAAAATGATTCATCGCAGGACCTCGAGCCTGCCAGCGAGGGCAGGGGGAGGCTGCAGGACCGGGACGAGTCCCCACAAGGACTGCGGGGAACAGCTGCCTGATGAAATTTTCATCGTGCTCCCTGCTAACACGTTAAGCTTTTGGGACAGGCTACAGCCCTGTCGTGGTTGGAAGTGAGAAACATTTTTCCGTGTTCCTGTGTCTGTCACAGCCTGTGAGATGAAACAGCCACAGGACAGCCTGAGCTGTAGCTGCCGCTGCTGCCGATGCGGTGTCCGTCTGGCAGAGATCGTTTCCTTAATGGCTGGGGCAGGGGCTGCTGGCAGCGGGGGCTGCGCAGGAGCCCTGCACCCCTTGCCCTGACACAGCGGGGGCTGCGCGGGAGCCCTGCACCCCTCGCCCTGACACAGCCGGGCTCTGCTCTGCTCCTGTCTGTAACACGCAGGCTTAGCTACATGGCAGATTTGTGTCCCAGGGCAGGGCCATGGTCGGCGAATTCCTCCTCTGTACCTGGTGGGTGTTTACTAAAAGTGGCTGTGGTTCGTGCTTCCTTTGACGATGATTTTCACAGCTCAGGCTAGCTGTGTTGTGCCACTGGACACAGGTTGTTCTTACCTAAAGTACCACCAGTGCTGCTGTGCCATTACGTGCAGTGACACCCCGTCAATCAGACATCTGCATGGGGTGCCAGTCTGGGGAGAAGTTCTTCGCTTTGGTGCTCTCCTCTTCTTTGAGCAGAAAACAAGAGTAAGGCCAGAGGAAGAGAGAAATCTCCAAGCCAGAGGGACCATCAGTCTGCCCGGTCTTGCAGCCTGTCCCCATCCATGGCAAGAGCAACTCGATTTAGTGGAAGGTGAGGGAAATTTTGTGATGCCAAGTTTGAAATAAAAGTTAGTAAACCTCTGCAAACGAGCGGCTATCTCGTATCCAGAGGCATGAGAGGTCCCTACCTGCAGAAAGGCACTCTGCCTGCTGCAATTGTGAATGAACGCTGTCTGTCCTGACTTGCAACTTCTTTACAAATCCTATGTGGGGTTTATTTTTCAATACTGCCCGCTCCCACAGCCTCAGCCACCTCCTTCGGCTCACAGAGCCAGGCAGCAGTCACAGGCTTAAAAACTCTTCATTCCTGATTTCATAATTGATCGCAACAACATGGATGATAATGTTACTTATTAGTCATAAAAGTTACTTCCTCTGTGGGAAACAGAACTGCACAAGGAGGTTTATATACACATCTATGTGTTTATAGTAGGTATACATATACATTATCTATACATGTGTAAGTAATATATAGAAGCATAATTTTGCTTGTGTGGGAAAGAAACATCTCTGTTGCTGTGTTTTGTGTAGACCCAAACGCTTATGCAAATAGATTTTGTTAGCTATTTAAACACAAAAAGAATAGTAAGTAGAAATCAGGATTGTGAAACTAGAATGTACATGGCAAACGCATACCAAAGCTGAGAGCAAACTCTGTGTGTAGAAGTTGTGTGGAAGCACGGTTTGCTTTCCTACGGGAGGGTGAACAACTCCAGAGCTAGCGAGCACCGGGAGTGTCGTCACCGCACTGATTTTAGTGTGGCGTCTATTTTTTAGAAAATAGATGCCTGCAGAACTCATCCCATTGTAGTTGCTGGCAAAATTCCTGTTGGCTTGGTGTTTTACAACGTACAGTCCTCTCAGGTTTCCAGTAACAAGGGATGTGGTACTAAGCAGGGCTCGTAAGCGCGTAATTGTAGGGATTGATGGGTCTGCGCCATGCATGTGTTTAGGCATAGATTCAAGCACCTGGCTGAATGGGGCTCAGACTTGCTAACATTGACTAAGGTGCTGCTGCTTCAGTGAAAGACTTCTGGGTTTATATAACTGATTTTTTATTGCCTGGCTTGTCCTACTCCCAGTCAGGCCAAACACGCTTAAAATGTCAGGATCAACTCAAAACGTCACTTCCAAAAGTAGTGACTTTCTTCTCTCACGCTTCCTCTTGATTTCTAATTTAAATCCATTCAGAAACCCTGTGCAACAGCTAGCTCTGTTTCTCTTTTAAATTCATTTATTTAAATTATTTAAATTCATTGATTAATCTCAAATTGCTAGGAGGTTGGTCTATTTTTACTTTTTTTACTTTTTTTTTTTTTCACTTGGTGCTTGTCCTGTGCAAATCCTGTACAAATGACATGAGTTCAATCTGCTGGGTATGCCTTTCTTCTTCAATTATTCTGTTCTGAAACTTTCTTCGTGTCTGTAATCCTTTTTTTTTATTGGCTTGTCTTTTTTTGTTTTCTACCCTTTATTTTACTGTCTCTCCTCTCCACAATGCTCTAATTATCTTGACTTTCCACAGCCATTTTGCAAGCCACTAGCCAAGGCAATTTCAATATATTTGAGCTTGCCAAAGTATTCTTGGATGGTCCCTGCAATGGAATTATACTGTACTGAACCTAAATCCGACCCACTGCTGCTCTGATTATAGCCCTGCCTGGTCTGCATTGAAAAACCCCAGCACATTTAAAGAGACAGGTTTCCTATTATCTTAAGAGGCAGCTGTCATTCTCCCGCATTCCTTCTTTTTCTAATTAGTTTAGTGAAATGGTGTCTGTCAAACCCACTCTTGACGGTGATCTTTGCACTGCGTTTCCTAAGCTGAAATGCCATTGTCCCCTAAAACCTCAAGGTCTGTTGCCATCAAGGCCTTACTGTGAGCAACTCTGTTATACAGTGCTATGAGATAAAACATTTTTTCAGCCAAATCCACATGTGCCTCGTTCATAGACCGCTGGAATTAGAGGGACTCTTTCCACTGGCTTCAGGGCTTTGGATCCTGTGCTATTTCTATTCGCCCTAAAAAGTACAAGCTTTCGGCTAACGCCCCGTGGCATTGGCCTCTGAGCCGCAGCTTTACCTCTCGCATCTTCCACTGCCAATAAAAAAGCTTCTGTGCAGCCGCCGACCCTAGATGACCTCCCAGGGTTGTTCTCTCTGTTGCAGGACTTCTACTTTTTTTAGCTGTTTCGCCCCGGCTGGAATCACATATGTAGGGGGGATCAATGGCGCAAAGTCGGAAAAGCGTTTTTATTTGACAAACAGAAGCACCAGAGGAAACGGAAAGCTTTTGCAATCTCGCTATGGGCCCAAACGCAGCAGTTCCCATAGTTTATGTCCATATCCATATGGATACCCTGTGACCCAGGGCTGCGGTGCTGCTCATCCCTTGCAGTGAGCACGTGGGAAACCGGCGTGTCCAACCGCCGGTATCTGACTGCGGCGGGGCCGAGGGCCGTTCTTACGGATACTCGCTGCGGTGGGCAACCAGTGGGGCGGCTCAGCGTCGCCCATGCCGGCCGAGGCAGGAGGCACGCTGTGTGCTGCGCAGCGTGAGGACCTGTCAGCCAGTGCATCACAGCTTCAAACCCTGCTTGGCCTCCTCTTGCAAGACCCGCATCTTATAACTGACAGAGGTGTATTGATCTGCTGTGTCGCTTCTTTTATTCCAAGTCATGTATTTCATGAAGAGAAAAAAAATAAATCCCAAAATACCCTGAGCAATGGAAATAAGCCTGCTCGCATCTTCATTTTGTTTTTGTTTTCTGTCACTGTTACTTCACCTTGCCTCCCTCTCAGCCTCACTGTGTGTACCAGCAAGCTCAACATTGTGTTTTGCAGTCACATACTCGTCCCTTCAGGTTTTTTCCGTTTGCAGGGTTTGGTACAGGGGCCAGATTTCACGTAAGGAAAGATTAATCCAGTGATACCTGCTGAGGAGCTCTGGTTGGGTTTGAGCAACTCTCTAAATACCTGAGGCATATCTGAAAGCGTTTGACGATGAGCCGTGACATTCCTGAGGCCCTTGCAATGACACTATCGAATGCTGCCTAGTCAAACGCCTGTCGAGGTCAGTGGGAATGAATTTAGGGGCAAATGAGCAGCTCTGAGAGCCCACAGCCTGGGCGTGCTAGGAACAACCTGTATCATGGTCAGAGATGGAGAGCTCTTGGCTTCAGAGTCTTGGGAGAGTTTGGTGTAGGCACCCATGCGTGCAGGCAGGCTGCAGAGGCAGCAGAGGCAGGAGTGGCTTTGGTTGTCTGTCTAGATGAAGGTCTCTTGACAACTCATCTCTTGCTCCCTCTCACTCGGTAAACCCACTTAAGAACAACTTGATGAAAAAAATGCAGCAAGTTTTTAGTGCATTGAGATGCAGCCTCACCCAGGTCTTGCACCCAGGCAGAGAGGGAGTGTGGTGTCTGGCTGTGGGCACACACCTGGGTCTCCTCCCTGCACAAAGTTTTGGGGTCTCCAGGTACCTGCCAAGCCCTGCCTGCAAACTGGGGAGTGGCAGGACCATGCCCGTGGGCCTGGGGCCTCAGAAATGTGTCTGGGCTCAGAAATGCCTCAATCAGCTTTGTTGGGATGAAGAAGCAATACCAGGATGATATTTAAACAACACCAACTAACTAGAAAAAATAATTCGTAAAGAGCTGAATTATTTTAGCACTACCTGGGCGCATACCTGTCTGCCTTTAGGGATGCTATTTCCTTCAAACTTAAAAAGTCTGTCAATCCCTTTTTGACACCCCCTTCCTCCTTTCTGTTGGGAAAAACCTTTTTTTTCTGAAGCTACCTCACTGACACCTCTTCTTTGCTCTCCTTTTTAGAGGCTCTAAGGATTAACAGTGAACCTCCCAGCTGTCTTCCTACAGGCTTAAATTATACAGATTCACAAGCAATATTTGATCAGAGCTATCCAGTCTACCCAATGAGCTCTGTTACAGTCTTGAAGCTGTCTTTCTCCCTTTGATTTCTCAGCCGCTGTCCTCCCTCTCTGCTGTAAGGAGGGCAGGTAGCCACTCTACGCTACGCATGGCTGTGTCTGCTCTCCATCTATTTGTGCTTGTCCCCAGCTCCTTGCTGATGCACCCAAGGGCTGAAGCCATAGGGAAGACCCCAGCCCTGCAAGCTGGGAGGGATGGACCCCTCAGCACCTCTCAATTATTTCCCACCCGCCGTGAAGCTTTTCGAGGCATTGTCTTGGCAATCAATGGCACCTCTGTGTTTTGCAAAAGGATTCTGCTTCCCCATCCCTTGCCGGTGTTGTTGAGTCCCTACGTATTCGCTTCAAGGTCTCCAGCGTCGGCAGAGTGGTGGCGTCAGCAGATCTCAGGTGGCTCGGGTCCTTGGGTCCTTTTCTTTATCCTTGGAAACCTTGAAAGTTTTCCCCAGGCAGGAGGTGAAGAGTCTGTTAATTTCGCACTTCAAAATAATCTTTGCCCTCTATTTCTCGTACTTAAATATGATTGTGTTATCCAGGGAGATGTTTTAGGGACTTGGAAACAATGTGGGGCTTCTCTGGCTTTCTTATCCAGTGCTCCCACAATGCTTTTATTTCCACTGTCTTGAAGCACATCTTGCCATTCACAAAAGCCGACCACAATGCCCTGCGGGCTGCTATCCCTCTGGCTCCGCGCTTGGAGGCGACCAGCCAGGCAAGCTGGCAGTAAACATCTCAATCTTGGCAATGCTAAGATAAATTATTTTCCCCTGCGGTGCAGGGGGTAAGGGCACAGAGCACCTTGGCGTGTTTCTGGTGTCCTGCACTGCTGAACGCTGGGAAAGCAGGAAGAAGGAGGCAGCCCCCCGCTCCTCCCCTTGGCAGAGGGGCTAAGCGCCTGGGCATGAGCCCAGCAAAGTGTGACCCCCCCCACTGGCTGGCGTCCCCGCTTCTCATCCCAACCCTTTTATCCAGAGAGGCAGAGAGTAATGGGGTGGAGAGGGTGGGAAACTGGTGGGATTTACCTGCTGCTCTTGCAATTTGTCCTTCCTGCAGCGCGGTGCCATCGGCGCAGCCCTGCGCCTGCCCGCGGCTCTGTGCCGCTGGCCCGGTACCACCTCCACACCATGATAGTCCTCTGGCACTTCTGCCCTTAGATGCAGAAAGGAGCAGGTTTTACTCAGAGAGCCTGATGATATGAAGAAATTGAAGCGTATGAGCATTTGTAGTGTACCGGTCTATGGTCAGTGGTCTAGTTAGATTTTCTCCTACAGATTTGGTTGAATTTCAGCCAGGTAAAGCTCCTGCCCTCAGCTTATCTTATACTGCAGGTCTTGTGAACAGCGACTGGGAAAAACCTGAACTCACTGAGTTCTAGCACATATTTACTGGTGCACATGGGATTTTCCAGAGTGGAACTTGAAATATTTTAAAATGAGAATTTTTCCGCAGAAGGATCCAAGAGGTACTGTGGTGAGGTATCCACATGTGAACAAGAAATAAGGACAAAACTGTGGGCTGAGCTTTGCTGGGGAATAATGAGGTTGGGGAAATGCTGGAGTAACTGATGTGTTTGTGCCACTGCGATGCCACCTGAGGAACACCTAAGCACAGCTTGTGGCTGATGCTACCCTCGTTTACTTTTTCCACTAGGAAAAAAACTCTGTGCGGATCTGATCTCAAATACGGCCCTTCAATCCTGCACCACGCGCCCCGGCAGCTCGTGGCATGCCAGGGAGCTTCATGCAGCCCCCGAACCACTCAGAACCTGCCCCCACGCTGAATTTTTGGGATGGCTGAGGGGTCACCTGTTTTGCCCTTCCACTCATCCCCAAATCCACACCTGGAGCTCTGAGCACACTGCCCCGTACCAGCAGGGCAGATCTGGCTCCTTCAGGGAGGGGGCTTGCAGTAGGCTTGGGAAACAACAGGATGTTTTAATCTTTCCCTGCAAAGCTTTGCACAAGAACTGGTGTTATGTTTGGCTGCATAGAGGGGTCCTGTCTTAAAGAGCTGGTTTTCTTCTTGCCTCGGGGGGAAGGAATGATATCAACCAGATTTGTTGAATGCTAGCAGTTTTACATGTCATTGTAGGGATTGTAAACACTTTGGGTCATCAACCCTCTCCTCTCCTGATGTCTTTGCCCAGGTTCTGCACGAGGAGCCCCTTGTCCCTCTTTTGGCCATGGCTGCTGCCAGGACACTGCTAAGAAATCACAGCAGCATTTCTCATCTGCCTCGAAGTGCTCGCAGCTGCAAAAGCTCCTCTGGCCCCAGGAACTGCTGCCATGGTGCCCCCAGCAGCACCTCTGGCTTTTTGGTCTACCCTCTTCCCAATTTCTGCTCTCCCTGCTCATGGCCAGGTGCGTTACCAGTGTTTTCTGGGGCAGGTATCTGCTGTGCGGGCTCTCCCATGCCCTCCTCAGTGGTGGCCGGTGTCTGTCCCCAGGCTGCGGCAGCCACACAAGGGCACACACCCCTGCACAGACACCCGTTTCTAGGAACAGACACATCTTCCAGAATGCTTGGGCAGATAAAAACCGTATGTGTTTTGGATTAGCTATCCCCAGCTGTTTTTCAGCTCACATTTTCCCTCAAGCTGAATGGGATTTTGTTTACGCACTGCCCAGGTTTCCTGTTCCTGTGGGCCCTGACACTGTCCCCTTGCGATGCCCCTAGTGCTGCCTGTCCCATAGGACAGCAGGTCCGCTCCCTGAGGGGCTTTATAAAGCACTGCAGACTCAAGGACCCCAAACCACCCATCACTCCGGAAAGCCCTGGGCCTCGTCACCCCACGGCGCTAGCAGTGCCCTCTTGTCCCCAGTGGGGCGATGCAGGGGTGGCTGCATCCCGCTGGTCTGGTGGAGTTTTGTCTTCAGCTCTGCCTGCTCCTCACAGTCCCCAGCTGCTTTGCACCCAAAATGCTTGATCCGAGCCCCGACCGAGGCTGGTCCAGCAGCTGGGTTACCCCAGAACAGATCAAGCTGCATGTGGCAGAGCTCGTTTTTTGGGGTGGGCTGTGCCTCCCACTCCCTGTCAGCTGCTGGCAGGGCAGCAGCTGCCCACCCTCCTGCCCAGCCGTGGCCTTGCAGGGTCCAAGCTGGCCATTCCTGGCTGTAGGAGCAGCCCATGTAACGTACAGGGAATCGCACGGGTCTAGTTATCAGCTTGGAAATTGATGATCCCGACATCAAAGGGAAGACGACGACCATGGCGAGATTGTGGGTTTACGCATATGCACTGGCAGCAGGATTGACCCGACCTGCAAACTCTCCCTCCAGCAGGAGCCACTTAGCAAATCGGGTCAGGTCCCTGCCGTCAGACATCATAACTTTCTCACAAGCCAACGACCCGCTTTGTACTCCAACTATAAAATGTTTATTTGCCTCTATCTTTGTGAGAGTCACTTTTGCAAAATTAAGTGACAGAGCAATGGAAGTGTGGTGTCTTTGATTTGACTAATTAAACGAAGGCTGTGGTAAGTTCACAACATAGTAATTCGTGCTTACCTGGTAGCCTGCTGGCAACTGTGTGAACTGGGGGAGAGGCAACCCTTGCTGAAGAGCCCGCCTGGATCTGCGCTGGCTTTGTTCGGGGGGAGGTTAAGTGCACTCCAGCGCTCACAATCACGGCGTGAGAGGCTCTCAGGAAGCGGCAGCCGCGGCTCTGCCTGCACGGGAGGGAGAGGAGCCGCTTCTCACTGGAGAGACAGCCAGCCTTTTGTAAAGCTGAGCGCCGGAGAGAGTTGGTTGTCTCCGCTTGGGAAGCAATTGCTCATACTTGTGTCTCTCTTCCTTCTTAGGGAGAGCCTCTTTCCTTCAGGCGGGGGAGCCAGGCCGCCCCAAAGTCATGCTCCGGTTGCAGGGAGCTTGGGAGCAAAGCCTCCCACAGGTGCAGGAATCCCTCCCCGATTCCCAGTGTGTGCTGGACCTGTGCTCGGGCAACACAGAGCAAATATGTGCTTTCCTCCCTGCATTTCAAACAACTAGGGAGACAGTGCTACTCTACCGACAGCATCGATGGCTATCTGGCTTTGATTCCTGCTTCGGTGTCCAAGCCCCTGGTCTCGGTTTCAGCGAGGAAAGGCCATCCCATGCAGCCCACCAGTGTCAGGAGAGGGGAGGCTCATCATTTAAAAGAGCTTATTAACAGAAAACCCGGATGTTGTTTAGTCTTCTCTCCCCCGGGGTTTAAAAAAAATGTTTTCCAAATATTGTTGCATGCCATAAGGTCTTTCCCCCACTGCCAGTCGCTTCTCTGGTGCTTGGATGGGAGTCACGAATTCGCTGGCAGGCTGTGCAGCGAACCGCCGCTTCTGTCTCCTGCCACCCATCAACCGGCCCCTATTAGAAGAGAAATGGCAAGTGGTTTATTTGCTGCCCGTATGGCAGCCCTTATGGGGCAGGTGTCGGGGGGGAGAGTGCCGCCTGCCAGGGGGTCGGCCCCCCCAAAAGTGGCACTCCCCCCCCACAACACCCCCTCCCTGGCAGAAGCTCGCCTCTGCCAAGACCCCACTCCCCCTGCACCTTCCTCGCCTTTGGCATAAAAATGGGGGCTGTGGGGTAAATCCCATCAAAATCACGACATGCCAGGATTCTACTCCCCTTCAGGTTTCCCCATCCGCAGAGCATCGCTGTTAACCTGCCACCAGCATGCTCCCTCCGTAACCCCCTTCTCCCAGCTTGTTTTCTTTGGAAAGGCCATCGCTCCTGCGGTTGCTGACAAAGTTTCTTTGTAAGCATCCCGCGGGCTGTCAGTGCCTCTTTCCCCGGCCTGGCCGGCAAGGAGGCCTATCACTAATGTGTGTCATTCATCAAAGCAAAATTACATGTGTCCCAAAAAAAGGACAGCATGCAGACAAATTACAGCATGCAGCAAATTGCTTACTTGCAGAGGAAAAAAAATACAGCACGCTGTTTTCCTCCCCTCCCAGAGGTAGGTGTTTAATTCAACATATTAAGACTGAGAAATCTAATTATAGTGGCGGGACAGGGGAAACCCAACTGCAGCGAGGCACAGCTCTCGCCCCAGCCGGCGGGTGTGGTGTGGCCAAGCCGTGCCACATCCCAGCAGGGTCAGCCCGTGGCCTGTGCCGGGGGGGGGGGGGGGGGGGGGGGAGTGTCCTGCAGCACCGGCCAAGCGAGCCCCCCCCATGCTGCACCAGGGAGATGGCACGGGGAGCAGCCCCGAGGCCACTCTGCGTTGCACCAGAGCACCTGGGGCCACAAGGGAGAGGAGATGCCTGCGCAGGGGGGCATGCTTGGGGCAAATTTTATTGTTTTTAAGGGTTAGGGGTTTAGATAATATTTTTTAAGCACCTTCCTGTGTTGAGGGACGCTTCATTTCTCTGTGGCTGCGGCTGTGCTGCTCTGGTGTGAGCCGGGGCTGAGGCTGGGGAGAAGGGCTGCCTGCATTGGCAAGTGGCTAGTGCTGGGGAAGGGGTGGCTGGAGAGGGGACCCTGGGAGGCAGTGGTCCTCCCAGAGCCCCAGGGCAGGGTGTGAGCCTGGCACATCCCTGGCATGGCACCTCCGTCCCCAGAGGGAAGGGCCAGAGAGGGTCTGGCCCCCAGCCACCCTTGGTTCCCACCTGGCTGGCCCACCAGGAGCACCCTGGTTTTATCTTTCAGATTGCAAAAGCCCCTCTTACATAGTTTATTGATTTTCATTAATCACAGTCTTCTCGTCTATTTGTTTATGTTCTTCACTACTTCACAAATCTACTCTGACATCTGATTTACAGATTCCAGGTACTAACCTTCTTCCAGTGTTTCTGTTTCAATGTATCTTTATTTATTTATGTTCCTGTCAAGTGCTTTTCAATAGGAATGATTTCTACTTTTGGCAAGCAGAGGAGCCTATTGTTTTCCATGGAAATGTACGGGTTTGCCAATGGGGTAGAACCCAAATGGGTAATTGTGGGTCAAACCGTAACACCCTTACTGCAGTTCAGCGGCACCGGGCTGCAAGGCGTCCCAGATAGCCGGGCTGCAGCGCAGCCCCTGCGCAGCCCGGGCATCCCAGATGCCCACCGGGAAGAGGGAGCTAATGGCAAATCCCCCTGCCCCGGCTGGGGCCAGCCGGGAGGCGGGCTGGCCTCTGCACCATCGGAGCTCTCCGGCGAAGCTGCAGCCTGGCACTTTGATTTGGTTTGCCCCAGTGACCCGGGTGCTCTTCGATCAGAGAGCAGCTGCCTCTAGGAATAGGGATTCTGTATTTCGGAAGCAACAGTTACCTGGCAATGACATTATTTTCTTATTTGCAGAGGACAGTGTGTGTTATTACTGAGGCACCACAGAAATAAAGCTCTTTGGCTCGCTCTGCATCCGAGAGCTATTGTCTTTTACAAAGCATCATGCAAAGAGCAAGAGTAGCTTCTCCTGCAGCAGCTGCAGTATACCTTGCAAAGGAAATTAAAACAAACCACGAACAATTCTTTATCAGAATGAAGAAGAAGAAAACAAAGGGGGGGAAGAAAGTGAGGGCACAATGCACCAAGGATTAAAGGTAATTTTGGAGTGGCCCCAAAATAATTGCCTGTTTTCCCTGGGGATGGTAGTGCTGCAGGCAGGAGGGGAGGCAAGGAGTGAAAGCTAATGGGTGGCACCGCACAGAGGCAGCGATCCCCACATCCGCGCTGGCAGCAGCAGCACGCACACCTCGCAGTGCTCAGCCTCCGCACCGGGCGGCAGAGAGCAAAACAGCCGTGCCTGAATAACACAGAACATGTTTTTCCAGAAACAATACTGAAGGGTAAATGGCAAATGCAATAAAATGTAGCATGGGTTTACTAAAGGCCGTTGGTAGCAGACTAATCTCATTTCCTCATTTAGTGAACGATTTCTCCAAAGCAGTGTCATCCATTCCCTTTCATACGACACCCTGTGGGAAATAACGAGGTAAACAGGTGATGATGGGAACCAGTACAGGAGCTGTGGGATGGCAAGGGCAGCAAGCAGAGCAGAGATAACTTTATAAGCTTCAAGGGGATGTGTTGCGTGAAAGGGTAGTTGCCCAGTTGCTCGAGCATCCTTCTTGGGACCAGACCGCTTCCATATTTTAACCATTTACCTTGATCTAAATGTGGTAATGTGCTGATGAAAGTTGCTGGGGAGAGCGGAGCAGGACGTGGTGCTGGGGCAGCTGGATGGCCGCAAGCAGGGTGCTGCCTGGAAGGAAGAGCAACAGTCATGCACTCAGGAACTCATAATTACTTCTGTCGTTAGCTGGGAGCGCATCGGTCAGGAAGCATGTAGTGGCTGAAAGACCTGGCTGAATTAATCTAGCCCTGGGTAAACCACGAGCCTCTGCTGGGAGGTGGCCAAGGAAAGTGGGAAGTCAATGGTGGGCTTATCAGTCCAGGCAGCCCCAGCAGAAGCAGCACTGAGCAGCACCGTTCAGTTTGATGTCAAGGTGGCAGATAATTGTCCACCCTCCTGGTGAAAATGTGGGTGGCTCTACCACCAAGAATGAGCCTGACCCTAGAGCAACCTCGCAGCCCTTTCTCACCCTTGGCTGCTCTTACCGTCAGACCACATTACAGCCAAACACCGGAGGGGGGAAAAAGCCATAACCTGCAATAACCAACCTGAAATAGCCCAGGGGACCGGTTCCTGACCCTTGCGGGCTTCCTGCGAGTGTCTCTCGCCGGCTGTAGCGCGTGGGCGGCAGCCGGTGCTGACTGCCCTGTGTGCAACCTGCACCCCTGGGTACCCCGAGCCACCGCCTCGTCGGCAGGGTGGTGGGGAGCGCTGCACCCAAAATCCCCCATGGTGGGGCGTTTGGGGAGCTGCCAGCCGAGCCTGTGTGCCCCCAAAGTCCAGGGCACCATTTGGCTGCCCCATAGTTACAAACCCAGCCCGTGACCTTCCCTCCATCCGTCGCCTGGCCTTGCAGTAATGGAGAGGTTTCTATTCTTGCTGTGCTGAGTCCACTGGTACTTACCCACCCTGTAAACAAAACCAGCCCTCCGGGAGCCAGCGGACATCAAGGATGTAATTTAGTTTCTTAATAGCCTTGCTGAGGCTATTTCGGCACGCACGCCGCAACGGTGGCGTGGCGCTCCCTGCCGCCTCAGCCAGTGGTCAGGGCAAGGGACAGCGGGACGAGAGCCCGGCAAGACACACTGATATCAGGTCAGAGACCTTCAGCTGCAGGAGGACTGCTGTGTCGGTCTTGCTTTGTTACAGCTGTCTCGCTCGGATGATCTCCTTACCTTCCTTCGCAGTTGCTGTAAGGTTATCATACCAAGCACAAACATGTTGGTATTTCATTTCCCTCTGAAACACGAGGGCAGGAGGTGGAAAGCCCGCTTTTCCCCTCAGCCAGGTGGTTCTTCACAGTGTTGTCCTGTTGGTGGTTTTACTCCAGCCCAAGCCCTAAATTTGTTTCTATGCTGGCTGTGCTTCTGCCACAGTGTTGCTACATGGCATACTCTTAGCCTCGGTGATAGTGCACCATAAATCATTATTTATAAACATAAAATAAAGTGCATCCTATTTGAAGGCATTTGCATTAGTTTGGTTTTGGTCTACAGAGCAATGCACGCCTTTCAGAGCAGTGGGGCGGAAGGACGTAATCAGAAATATATCCCTTTTGGGTACCTTTTAAAAGCAGCCAGGCAGCTGTAAAGGGAATCTTTCCTCTTCATAAAATATTAGAGTCAACAATTAATATCTTGTCTGCATTTTGTATTTCAGTTGCTCCCTTTCCTTTCCAGTGACCATGAACTGCGCAGCTTATTCACCCGCAGCCGCTGGGATTTCGGTGGTTCAGGCACCCTTCAGGAAAGCGTTCATTGCCATAAATCAAATGGCTGTGACAAAGGGCTCATGCAACCAGCTGAAACGCCATGACCAGTG
This sequence comes from Astur gentilis, assembly GCF_929443795.1. NCBI lineage: Eukaryota > Metazoa > Chordata > Aves > Accipitriformes > Accipitridae > Astur > Astur gentilis. The sequence continues at coordinate 23,522,252 of NC_064880.1, read as the reverse complement.
TCCCAATGCTACTGTGGTGCCGCCGTCTCGGCCCCGGCATGCCGTGTGGTCCTTGCCAAGCCGAGGCAAGCCGGTGGGAGCCTGGGCTTCGGCCGAGGCACGAGCAGCGTGCTCCCCAGCTCCCCTCCCTTCACACCAAAACGCGGCCTGCTGGCACTGGCCCGGCAGCCGAAGGCACGCTCCGGCACTCGCGTCTGAATCCCCCCGAGCTGAGCCCGCCAGCTCGAAAATAAGGTGAAAATTTGCTGTCCTCGCAGCAAGGCTGTCCTGAGAAATTGTTGCCTGGGCGCTAATGTTAGATTTGCCTTTGAAGGCTTCTGCTTGCAGCACGCTGTTAACATAAACAGCAGGTTTTGTCGGCAGAGTCCTTTTTCCCGTTTCCTCCTCCAACCCTGCGTTTTCAGGGTCGACTGCCACGACGGGGCATCAGGGTGCGGGAACGTGGCAAGCGTGCCCCTACAGCAACTCCAATCTCGCCGGCAGCCAGGTACACTAAATCAATTTATTTAAACTTCAGCCCTCTGAAACACTGGTTCATTAGAAATGAAGCCATTTTCCTTGGCGCTCGCAGCTCTCCGTACATGTGCAAACTCATTCAAAACCCAAATTCCTTCTCTGAATTAAATTGTCAGCCTCCCACTCAGGCAGATATATTAGCACTGACTGTGTAACATCAGCTTGACTCTCTGTGTAACATATGAATAAGCCTTTAAAATTGTATATTCTGCCCTGCAGCATTTATCTCATATTTTGATCCTGATTTTTCTCCGCTAAAATGTTTGCTGGTCTATTCAAGTGCCGTGATGGTTTACGCGCTTCTAATTTAGGGTTCATTTGGGACTTACCAGTTCTGTGCTCGTTTGGTAACAGTTCGTTCACTTACCAATACATTCTCAAGCCATGGCTTACAACGGATTTCTGAAATTGTTAAAGATAGTGACAAAAAATTTTTTCACATTTCATAATGTGTCGATGTAGCAGTATATACTTCTCAAGGAGCTCTTAATCACCATTTTCATTCTCTTTTTAAAGAAAAAAAATTGTTATTTATCTTTAGAAGTGAAGACAGGGTTCAGGGGTAATTTTGGGAGTAGGGTATAAGAAAACACTTCATTTCATTAAAATAAAAAAATCATATTCGCTAGAAAAAATTGTGTTGATACAATACTCCAAAGTTAGCAGAGAATTGATGCCTGCACAGAGCAGTAGGTTGAAATGCAGTGGTTAAAAATAATGCCTCTTATTTTCAGTAATGTATTGCCTTTGTGAAATTTCTCACGAGCAGTTTGAGTTCCCAGCAAACCTTAAAGGTCAAGAAACAGCATCTTGGAGGCCGGGAGGGGAAAAGGGAGGGGAAGAGAGCTCTGCTAGCCCCAGAGCAGTGGCAGAGCCCTGGTCATGAGGCTGCGGTGGGCAGTGCTGCTGTATGGGAGTCACTGGGAACCGCGAGTCTCCAGCTCTGGCAATGGGCAGATCCCGCTAGATTAAAATAAATGGCAAACATCCCATCGACTTTGAGTGAGAAAAATATCCCGTCTTTTTGTGTGCAGTGTGAGTAATAATTAAAAGAAACATATGGTTTTTCAGCTGATGTACAGCCACATAAGGATTATCAATGGTATCTTTCTCCCTGTCTGTGTCCCGGTCCCACGGATCGATTTCCTTATCCAACAGCATCGAAACTCAGCAAAGAAAAGGCGCCATGCTTCTATTGTGTGCTTACAACTGCGGCGCTACCTTTTTCTTCTCTCAGAAAGAAAATGCAGACCGCCCTGCAATTAGCAGCAAAACCATGAATACTTTCTTCGTTAACCACAAATGGTTCTTTTCGCGACGAGCGGGCTCACATATGTTCTAAATATGTTCAGTTTCATTAGGCGGCGAAGCGCTGTGGATCTGCTATTTTATTCAGGAAGGCAAACAAGAGCTGCATATGTGCAACATAAGTTGAGGAGAATGGGAAAAACTCGAGGCACTTGCAGAGTGCCCGAGATGCTCGGACGTGCTGATTTAATGCGGGATTGCTCCCAGCTCGTTTCCGTCAGCCTGGTTGCTAGCGGAGATCGGTGTGCTCGAGCTGGTGATGCTCCTGCCCTCTGCCAGCCCGAAAGTCCTTCATAAAGGTGGATTTGTGTGCTGCAGGTGACTGGCTTTGACAGGGCGTTTGGCTGGGTTGCTGGAGTTTGTCTCCGCTGCCCGGCAGCTGCCTCTTGTGCCGAGGAGCCGACTGCTCCCCCAAAAAAGAGTGACCCTTTCTGTACAAGATTTACAAAAGGCAGCTGCAGTGAGATGTGGCACTGATTGCAAGCTGCCTGCAGGGTCCAAGCCCCCGCCGCCCTGGGGGACAGCTGGACCTCGGAGTGCCGTGGCAGTCTGCGGGCTGAGAGAGATGGCTGGGGCCTCCCCCAGATTTTCTCCCATTTGATGATAATTTGAAAAAAATCTCTCCTAATTTTTTCCATTTGTAGTTTTTAGGGATTTCTTACTGCTTTTGTGTTTCTCTAGTTAGCTGGTCAAAATGTTTCAAGTATTGGAAATGCATATATTTTTAATAACTCAGAAACACAAACATGCATTTTTTTTCTTATTTTCTTCAAACCATTTTGGACACTGGAGGCAAAGCAGCACTGCAAGCTGTGTGTGAGCAACCCCCCAGCACCCCACCACCCAGCACAGCTGCCCACCAGACGGGTGCATGGCCTCTAAACCCAAACTTTCAATATCAACACTTTTCCTCTTAAGGCTAGATCCCACCCCCCACATCACTTAAACACCTGCAGTTTGTTCTGGTGAAGAAGCGGGTGGAAAGGGTTCTTCAGACCTCGGCGTCCCTTTTTTGTGTCTCCCCTGAAAGTGTGATGGACCGGTTTTAATCCATGTAGCAAGTTTATACAGTGTAGAAAATGAAGATTTGTGTAAATCACATTTTTTATGTAAACACATACAGTGTTAAAAATATTCACACCCCTAAGTGTTTCCCATCACGTGTGCACTAATGAGTGGATTATGAAATACGTTTCCTGTGTCTTACACTTGGTCCTTCTGATCCACTTTGTCCCACCAGAAGGGACCCCAGAGGAGGCTGGACTTGCCCACAGGCAGAGAAGTGTTGTGAGAAGTTTTAAGAAAGTGCACTGTGTCCTTGGTCCCTACCGAGAGCTGGAGGTACCATGTTACTGATGTAATGTCATAGGACTTTGCATTTGTCAAGGGGAAAGCTATCTCCTGTGAAATTGCAACCCGTTAAAGTTATCTCAGGTGGGGCTACAAAAGGCGATGCCGGTTGAGTGTCCGTCCAGTGCCTGCAGCCAGGCAGTGCCCTCGCTTAAATTGCATATACAGAGTGGCATTCCTCAGAAATACAGACAGCAAAATATAAATAAACAGAGAACAGTTCTCAGAAAGGATCTGTAAGAAATTCATCTATTATTATTTGCTGATGGTGTAAGAGGTATGTTTTAAATGCCTGATTTGTGGCAGAGAAGCAGTTGTAAAGCACCAAATCAAATAAACTAGTGAGAGCTGCCTTTGTAGAAACAAGCAGGGATCAATAAGTATCCTAATAAGTGCAGCGACTCAATTAATTTTTCTTCCCCCTAAACCCACGCATTATATTAATAATGTCTTTAGCTGTGCATGGGTTGCTCCGTAATCCTTGTGCAGTGCTGCTGAGCCATCTTCACCTCGGCACACCCCATGCCTGCTGCCAGGAGCTCAGGAAGCATGGAGTTAAATAAGTTTGCCTTTTCCTCCATCCGAACAATTGGAATCAGCAGTTTGCATTATTTTAAAAATGAATGCTCAGAATCAGCAATTTTCTTTTTCCTTTTTTTTTTTTTTTTTTTTTTTAAGATCTTGAGGGTTTTTTTTATTTAAAGTGGAAAACTACATTAAGTGCAAGGCACTCAACAAAGAAACAGTCATAAAGCCTAAGTATTCTTAGAGTTATAAAATATGTCCGTGGTGGCAATTCTACTGCCAACAATGAAGTTTTAAGCATTAATATGCCTTCATTGCAGTTTTAATGCCTTAATATTGACTCTATAGCTCTTTTGGGTAATTTTGCTTTCTCTGGTACTTGAAAGGTGATGATGTCAGCGTTCTTCGTACTGATTCATATGCAGGTTGATGAAGCTGAGTTATTTATTGAGTTCCATTATATTTTCTATAAACATTAGTTCTCAATAAACAGAGACATTTAGCCGAGGGTTTATTTATTAAATAGGTACTGTACAGATGGTTTTGCCACACATGATGTGCTGCAGAGGATATTACTCAGGAATAATCAGCTGTGTTATAGCTTGGCTAAATTAATAAGATGATAATGATGAAATTGATGCTTTTGAGCTAGGCTTGGTAAATGGTTTTTGCATAAACAAACTGATAAATTTGAGAAGCAATTACTTGCTTGTCAAAGATAAAAACACAACAGGGCCCATTTATAGTTAGGTCCTATTTATTTTTAAAGATTGTACCAGATTTTATGTTTAATACGCTGCAATTAAAAAATAATACTTAAATGAAGAATAATAAAAAACTAACTTTCTGAGCTCTCCTTCAAATTTGAAGATGCAGCATTGCTTGGTTAGACATCAAGTAAACTTTTTCAAGGCTTTCACTACATCTAGAAAAAATATAATTGTTTTATGAAAGATGCTGTCTGGAGTTGTGCAACGCAGACAGTGGCAGCGCTTTCTGTAGCAGTATTTGCTCTAAATTCAAGCTGGATTTCCTGTAGAGAAACACAGTCTCCAATTCCCTGTTTAATGTGGATTTTGCTGCAGTGATCACGCGAGTGAACAAAACATGCGTGTACTCCACACACACACCAACTTCATGTAACTCTCCAATAAAGTAATGACTTGTGTGTGTATAGATGTATATGTGTGTACGTATATATACACAGCAAAGACTATCACTTGACTTGTCTACTAACAAACATGTGTGTGTTACGTGGTTTTATATAGCAGCCAGAGTAGCTTATTTATGTTTATTTAGAAAAAACAAATGGACAAGTGACATGCGGCCCCTCGGGTGGCCCCACTGGAGAGAACCTCACAAGCTTCTGCCACTATCTATGTTCTCAGAGTGGCAGCAGTACTTTACAGTGACAGTGGCTGGTGGTTTCCGTCTGAGGGTTTGAAGGCACCTTGTGAACATGCATTTAGCTTTGTAACGTCCCCAAGAGGTGGGTGTTACCACACGGCTCACCGCCGTCTCCTCGGTGGGAACAGGCAGCTCTTGTGTGCACCAGCAGGACAATGATGCCCCTAACGACTTATTTTACCTTCTTGTGCACTGAAGGAAGGGCTCAGGACTTCAAATTAATTCCTTCTTTCCCTGGAAATCGCCATGCCCCAAGGGCACTCATGTCTTCTACATGTAAATATTCCTGTGGGACTGTCCTAAGTGGATTATACCTGAAAAGAGGTGTTGTATGGCCAAACATAGCAAGCTGCATAGGCATGTCCTAACTTACAAGCATGTGTTTTCCACCTTGACTCAATAGGCTTTTACTTGTAGCCTTAAAGAGAGCTTTTGCTTAAGTACTTTGCTCCATAAGGACCTAAAGCCAGTAGCAATGTGTGGGAGGAGTCCAGCCCCGGGCTGCAGCTCTGCAGCGACATACGCCAGCACGGCCACGAGGTCCTGCTCGTCCAGGAGGACTTCCCTCCCGCCTGGCAGTGGTGTGGCACCATTGGGAGATTTTGCAAAGGGAGTGAGCAAGGAGCCCTTCCCCTTGCTGTTTAAAATGTCCTGCCATGAGCAAGAACAGATTTCTAACAGTCCTTCTTGGCTGTGACTTTTTTTTAGGAAATTTGGTGCTGAAGTATTAGTGTAATGTATTCTATGACTTTATGTTAGCAAGTCCTTCATATGTTTTTCTTGCAGCCATTCAAAAAGAATTTAAGGTCTTACGCTGACCTGAAACTCTTGGCAGAGACAAGCAGGAGCGTCATTCTGTCGGACGCGATGCCAGCAACAACTACATAAAGGAAAAATCATAATGTGTCACAACATCAGCAATATATATAAAATACTCCACAACCAGGCACAGTTTTTGCTGTCAGCTGTTAGTTCAGGTTGATTACCTGAATTACAATTATTAATTGTAATAAAATTAAACAAGGTCACTGGGTTAGCCTTAAAAACCCAAAAATGAAGTTGTCTATAGTGCTTGTGTCAAAGCTATGAACCTCACTGATGAATTTTGCGCTGGATTCCAGGCTGTGGGGATACACAGGGAGAGAAGCTGTGGTTTTCTGCAGGTTTCACCAGGAAGGCAGAACTGTTAAGCTACCTGAGGCGGAGCTTGGCTAAGCATTTAGCGATCGATTATCCCCTTGATTCTTTCCGTAGAAAACAGCTGCATCCACCCAGCACCTCCCTGGTCCTGCCTGCAGCCAGTCCTGCTGCGCAGCGCGGGTCTCGGAGCTGACCCGCGGGGCCATCGCCCGCCGGGGTCGGCTGGGAGCAGCACCGCTCCCTGCCCCAAAACCCAACACGCCAACCAAGGTGGCAACCACAGCCTTGGCCCTGCCCGGCTCCCGCCACCCCACGGGGAGATGAGGCCCCTTGAATGCTGCAGAGGGGCACAGGCGGATAGAAGGGCAGAAGCTGTCGCTTCCCGGTAAACACCCGCACACGCCTGGACCCAAACTTGTCACGTCGTCCCTGTACAGTCTCGACGTGTAAATGGCTGTGCTTGCAGGATACAGAAGAGTAGGTTTGCATTCACAAAAATTCTGTTTGTGTCACTGTAACTATTTTAGGCTTTCACAAACATTTGTAAAACGTGCTCGATGGTCTGCAGGGAGATTTGAAATGATATGACTTTGTGAAAATCTAAATCCAAAAATATGGTGCAGATCAACCTGCTTAGCTGGGACAGGTTTGCAGGGGACAGGGACTTCCCTGCGCTGGCCCTCCAGGAATGAATTTAACTCAGACATCTGTGTGAATTGACGTCCCTGCTGCTGAACTGAAACATTTTTAGCGAGGAGGTGTTGAGTAGGGAAAGGCGAAGCTGTTTCCATGCTGTGGTGCCACATTTACTTACCCAGGCTGGGGGTCAGTGTGAAATGGAGCTGATGCCGTTCAGCTGCGTGGCATGGGGTGGCTTAAAAGGGGGTCTTGGCAAAAGATTTGAATGAGACTGCTCTTGGAAAAAAAAGACTCTCTATATTCTTTTGGGTATTGTCAAGTTTCTTGTGCCGAGGAGGAAAAAAAAAGAGAAAAGTCAAAGCCATTTCAATGCTTGCAAAACAAAATTACTTTTTAAGTATTCCTGGGAATTTTGTGTAAAAAATTATAAGGCTTTCTTTTTAAGAAAGTGCCATGTTCAAAGAAAATATTTACTTTTAAGTAAAACAAGATTGCTGTCAGTGAAGATTTTCTCCTCCTGCACAGCTTTACAGTACTCAAAGATATTGTCGATAGATGAAAACCAAGACAGAATTTTCCCAAAACATTGCTGAAGTATTTTCTTGCTTTGGACAAGGTCAGTACTGAACTTTGGTTTCAGTAGAAGAGTCAGCTCTTAGCTGCTGTCGCCAAAAAAATTTACTCTGAATAGAGAGAAATCTGGAGCTGCAGCTGCACAAGGCGCCTGGGCTTAGGAGTGCTGGCTGCAAGCACGCCGTGCCGGCGCAGCGCTTGCCTGGCCTCTGCCAGCATGGCCGGAGCCCGTCGGGGGCCACGGCGGCCGAGCAGCACCTTCTTGCACATTTCTCACCAGGCTGCGAGGAGCAACCGAGCCACTTCAGCGCGGTTTGCTGTAACTCTGAAGTCTGCCTTAAAACCCAGCGTATGGCGGCGCTTCAAAATAGAATCATTCATTATTAATTAGGTCACAATAAAAAAATCCTATGGATGCATTCGTGACGCTAAATGAGCCGATCCCAAATAATGCGATTGTAATGAATTCCAAAGGAATAAATAATGGCTGGGCCATTAGCATAAAGTGCCAGCCACAGCTCTGCGCTGCCCGCCGGCGCCCGCCCGCCTGGCACTGCTTCCAAACCCACCCAGCCGGCCGCCGGCCCAGGCGTGGGGGTCCCTGGGCACAGGCTGGCGTGGGGATGGTGAGGTCTGTCCCTCTGCAGGGGGATGCTGCGGAGGGTCAGGGTACCTCGGTGGCTCCCGCCAGGCCTTGCAGTGGCATCACCCCCAGGACGGCCACCCCAGAGCCCCTTGGCAGGCAAGAACATGGAAGGTAACGTGGAAGCATGCGGGAAGACATTTTTGCACCTCTTGCTCTAATATATAATCAGAGCTTTTGTTCCGTGGCTTGCACAAGCAAATTAATTAGAAATTTATCTGACCAGCAGTTCAGTTCAGCATGCGTTTGAGGCAGAGGCCATCCCTGTGCACATAGTTGCTCTCTTCGTCATGGAACAATTATCCGCCCATTTAGGAAATGCAAAATTTGTTTGCATTTTAATAGCCGCTCCTAACGATAAAAAAAATATCAGACCGCTTCTGACTGTAGCGTGGTTAAAAACCTCTGAGAGGAAAACACCATTCGTAACCCCCCTCCTCCTACCCCGAGCATCGCCCTGCGTGTTTCCAGGGAGGCCGCAGGGCAGGCGGCAGCGCCAACCTGCACCGGCAGCGGGACGGACCGGCACAGCGCTGGCGGTGACGGCACAGCCGCCTGGGCGAGCGGGGGGCCGAGGCGGCGGGAGAGTGAGACAGGACCAGGCTGGAGGGAGAGGGGTGCACGGAAGGAAAGCAGCGATGGCGGGCTTCTGGGAAAGAGAGCTGTTCCCCCCAAGCCGTGCGGCTGGTGCCGGGGCAGAGCGGTGCGGCGAGCGCTGTGGCAGGGCAGGGACCAGTGGCTCTGGGGACGCCGGCCCCGGGCAGAGCCCTCCATCGGCCTCACCGGGTGCCCTGGCAAGTAAAATGAGTAGGTAGAACAGGTAGCGGGGACGGCGGTGGGACCTGCTTTGTCAACGTCCCCTTCCCTCCCAGCAGCCAAGCAGACAGGCGCGTCAGGTGCCTGTGCCCCTCTTATGTCTGCTGTTGAAAAACCCAGCCAGGGAATGTCATTAGAAACAGCCACACCATCTGCCTTTTCCTCCCCTCCCCTTTAAATAAGGAAACACCTTGTCAAACACATCCCACTAAATATCCCTAACACCCTCCCGCGCGCTTCACGCTCGGCGGTTCGCAGGATCGTGCACCATCTGGACCCTCGCGCTACGTCTCGGCGGCGAGGCCCCGGCTCGGACCTGCCGCGTGCGCTACGGCCGGCGGTGGGTCTGCCACGGCCGGCGGCGGGTCCGCGCTGCCCGCATCCGTGCGTGGCAGCGGGACGTCATGGAGTTCAGCAAAAGCAATGAGTTCACGGGGGGGAAAAAAAGCCCAGCAACTCCCCTTCATATTGTTAAACCCAGAAAATTAACCGTGGAGGACCTTAAACACAGACATTTATTAACATGTGAATGGACTTGAGTCAGCAATTAGTCAACAGTCAGCATAATTTAATAGAATATAGTAATTAAGTTGCCATTTAATTATTCCCATTTCGTTTAAGGTAAATATTTACTACAGTCATGGATTTTCCATTGTCTTTCACACGGAAAACCAGTATCTATTCAGAGGCTCTGCGTCAAAGTTTCTCAAGAACTTTAGAAAGGCAGGTTGCTTCCCCCTGTCCTGGCGGTGCCGGTCCCCGATGCTGTGGGTGAGCGTGGCTGAGGAGCATCGCTCGGTCTCCTTTGCTTGGGACGGGCTCTGCGGGACCCTGTGGCCAGGGCCTCCAGGCCCTGAGACACGCAAGGTGCCAGCTGCAAGGTGTGGTTTGGGGCTCGGCTACCTCCCACCCACGCCCCTGCAAAGCCGGGCAGTGTCTCAGGCACACACATGTACACGCACACACGTTCACACACACCCCCCCTGCTCACTGACCGTGCAGATGAGTCTTTGTTCTTGGTGATTACTGTGCAGACAACACACTCACCCGGCTGCGCTGAGACACTGCGTACGAACCGAGCGATGTGCTGATAAGTAAAATAGTGTTGAGAAGAGCCTTAGGAGATAGAAGAACATTATTTTAAATTATCTCGAACATAAAAAAGAAAGTGAGGATTTGGCAACCTTGCAGCAAAAACCTCAAAACCAGTTATTCCTTTTAAATAAAAACAAAAATGAGAAACAGTAACTATTAGAAATCCCACCTGGTGCTTTCTCTGTGTTAATGATGCTTCTTAAATTGCATGTGGGTAAATGGTAATTTTGTCTCACACCATTAAAAACTAATGGAACCCTTGATGATAAGAAATGCCATAGCTAGCTTGTTGGAAAACGTTTAATTAATAAAGTAATAAAATTATTGTAAACTAGTGCAGTTTCACAGAGGATTCAATGGGATATAAAACAGATAAAACATCCTTGAGAGTTGGTACAAGAAATAAATGTTCCTCTATAAAAAGCAGCACTATAAAGTTAAGCTGGTCTGTGTTATAACGAGTTAAGGCAAGCTATGGTGATAGTAAAGGTATTTGGATGAGCCTTTCGTGGGAAGTGGTGGGAAAACCTCATGAGTGCAGGCGGGTGTATTTTCACAGGGGCAGAAAGCCAGCACCCCTTCCCCGGCTCTGGTGTGGGGCCAAAGGCGGCTGCTGACGGGAGCTGCAGCCCTGTG